>NW_006921606.1:16350080-16357461 GCF_000298275.1 Orycteropus afer afer
ATATACATATGAACAAAGATTATTAGTGGTTACCAGGGGTAGGAGAGAGGGAGAAAGGGAGAAGGGGGAAGCCTTTGTCTGTGGGGCATTGGGTTTATGCTAATGGTGGTGGAATATTTTGGAAAAGGATAGCAATAATGGTAGCACAACCTGAAAAAGGTCATCAATATCCCTGAGCTGTAAATGGGGAAGTTGTTATCAATATCCCTGAGCTGTAAATGGGGAAGTTGTTATGTTGGAGAATGTCTTGTTGTGTATGCCTTCACCTCAGGAAAAGTAAAAGAAAGAAAAAGAAAAGAAAAGAAATTGCTCATTCAGTTGTAGAGGCTGGTAACCCCCAAGTCGATTGGTCAGATGTCAGGCTGGAGGCTTCTCCTGGGTCAAGTAGCTGCTGGGGCTGACAAACCCAATACTGACAGTTCAGGTGGCAGGCTACTGGCTATGGAGGCTATGTATCCAAGACTAGTATGTAACATGTCAGGTTGCTGACTCATGGGCTGAGGAGGTTAATTCATCCCAAAATCAACAGCGAATATGGTAGGCCTCCAGCTGAAGTCCAAAGAACCAAAAATTACAGGATCCAGATTTAGCAAAAGGTCAGAGAGCTTTGTTAGAACATCCATATATATTGGATACAGGCCACAACTCTGAGGAAACTTCCTTTCAACTGACTGGCTGCTCATAGTAGATCTCATCATGGGGGTTATAAGGTATGACTATATTGTTACATAACTTATAAACTACATCATAACTGCCAAACCACTGAGAATCACGGTCCTGGCAAGTTGATGCACAACTTCAACCATCACAGCAAACTTGTTGACTTATTACTTAGTTTAAATTATTACTTTTTTTCTTACTTACTTTAAATTGTTACTTTGAGGGGGAAAAATGGTTTGACCATCTATCTACCCTTTATCTTATGCCTTCAAATAATCAGCAGATAAGTGGGACTTAGAGTGAACCACATTGAACATTGAAATAGAACAAGTTCATTAGGAAGAAAGAAGAACAGCTACTAGCCTCAAACACACACACACACACACACACACTGACATGTGAATCCCTGGGATAATATGCCCAGAGTATAAAACATGTACTAACATGGCATGATAATTTTAGGCAATGGGAAGTTAAATACCTAGATACAATACGGACTGATTGTATTCTGTTAGACAGTGCAAATTATCTAATAGAAGCATAGACAATCCATCTAATTTGCTGTCTGGCATGGAGTACCTGGGTGGTGTAAATGATTAACTCACTGGACTGCTAACTGAAAGGCTGCAGATTCTAGGTACCTTGAAAGAAAGGCCTGGCAATCTATTTCTGAAATAATCAGCCATTAAAAATCCTATAGAATATAGTTCTACTCTGACACAGGTGAGGTTGCTATGAGTCAGCATCAATTCAAGATCAACTTTTTTGATTTTTTTTAAATAATGTGGTGTATCATATTTCATAATTATCTGGAAGTAACATAGCAAATACAATTGTTACAACAGAAATTGCAAAGGTCTGAGAGTACTAAGAATATTCATGAGCTTGATCATAAATATTATGCTCTGAATAACACTCCAAGTGGCCAGATTAATAAAATAACTGAATTACTTCTCAAGGTAATAAAGCCAAAACATTTTAGAGAAAAGAGGTTTGATTTTTTTAAAAGAAAATTTGAGCAATTTGATGCATCTGTGAAAGAAAAGGGAGAATACAACCTCTTCTCATTCAAAATATGCATAAACTGATCATTAAGAATTGGCTGGAATCCACTTTACCATTAAAGTATTGAAATTAAGATGGTATGGTGCATGTGCTAGCAATTAAATTAATTCATCACTAAAATTCATATTATACCAAATTAAAAGGAGTTAAATTGGAATGACCACTTACTTTAATTCCTTTGAAAAAAATCCATAAATAGGTCCTCTGCAATATGTGTTGGAAATATATTATATATGCTCTTAAAATACTTGTGTATGTGTACACAATTATTGTTAATCATGCAGAGATATTCTTTGGTTTTAAATATTTTTTAAAAATCACACTTTATCATCTTTTAAGAGATGATTAAAAAAAATCATGAATCATACCAATTTACTGTATTTGAGACATTCTTAAAGGAAATCTGGTGGCACAGTGGTTACGTGCTCAGCTGTTAACCAAATGGTTGGCAGTTTGAACCGACTAACTGCTCCATGGGAGAAAGATATGTCAATCTACTTCTGTAAAGATTGCAGCCTTGGAAACCCTACAAGGCAACTTCACCCTGTCCTATAGTGTAGCTATGAATTGAAACTGACTCAACAGCAATGAGTTACGGACATTCTTAAGGCATAACAAAATCATAAGCAAAACTACTCTCACTATTAGATTGTGAGAAGACTTCCTCCCAGGACAATGGTCTCCCTGCTTGAGGTACTATAGATTATCTTCTCTCTCTGGAACAAAGAAACATAGGGAATGAAGCACAGTAGACTTAACCATCTTTAGTTCATCTAAAGAAATATGTAAATCCTTTGCAGCAAGAATTCTTTCTAAACAGACATACCATGTGTTCCTCCTTAAGAATTCTCTGCCTGGGTAATGGTAAGTGGACTACATAGTTTGGACGAAGACAACAATCTTAAACGCTGTATTTAAATTTTAATAATGACATTCTTATTTATGAAAATGGGATATGGATATGTTATTCATTTGCATCCTTTCATCGAAAAATATTCTCTGATCAATCCACAAAAATTTATCAGATTGGTTTCCTGTTTTCTTAAAATATCTGTTATCTATTTTTCATCCATAATTTTTATGAGAAGGTGATTTTACTTTTCCAAAAGCCTTCATGCCACTGTGACTTCAATGATAATCTTACAAATACAGATTATTCAAGCCGTATTTCTGACAGTCAAGTTTAAAAACAAAGTAAAACAGCAAAAACATTCTTGCAATCCAGGCATCAGAATGTAGTTACTTTCTCATAGCAATAAGCAGAATTTTTTTTTTTTTTTAAATAAGATGCCCCTATGATTCCTTCCTCCTGATATTAATAGTAATTGCTAAAATATTCTATGTAAGTGATTGTTGGGCTGGAAAAAGAAACTCACATTAATGCAAGTATTTATACCTTCAGCAATGAAAACAAGATATTATTGTCTTGCATGACCTTTCCTAACTATGAGGATACAGCATTTTACACAATAGTTTCTTGGTTCATGCTTCAATTACTGACCTTTACTGTGTAGAAAATTAATGCAATTTTCATTGTAATCCATCCGTACAAATAAGGTCTATATGGAAGGATTTCACATATGGAATCTAATACAAATAGGAAATGTCAGCTGATTGCTGTTGGCTGAACTTAGCCATTTGTTCTGGGGTCCCTAGCAAAGTACACTTGTAACAAGCAATTTCTTATGTAAACCTTCAGGTATAAGAAAAGAGTTTTCTCTCTTCAAAGTTTAGATTGTAGGCTGAGTTTTCCAAAAGCTAAAAGTAAAAAAAAAAAAAAAAAAAAACTTGTTACCTGAAAACTCTATGTTATAAATGAAGGCTCACAAAGGAAAGGAAGACAAAATTGTGAAGTCTAGTTTGTTCTTAATACAGGTCACTAACACGTTAACACATATTCTTAACAATGAGGAGGAGCAAGAGGCTACAGAGATGTCATTTTACAATAATTTCTGTTGCCAACCATAAAAAGATGACAGACCCCAGGCTGCATCCTGAACTGTGCATTGGACACAGGAAGAATATGACAATGGATTTGTCTCCTAAGGAAGTTGTGCCAAGGGGCTCTGATGTGCTTTCATCTTCTATAGTTGACCACAATGGTATTTGGTGGGAAGAGGATTTGGCAATTAAAGAGTGTCATTTTCAAGATGGATAGTTTAGGTAGGAAGGAGCTTCTCTCCTCTTCTGGTTTTGAGCTAAATGGCTGTGTGCTTATAATTTGTATACAGCTCTTCTCTCACTGACTATGTTATGCTTCCCAGAAGCTTGGTCTGTCACGTCTAACATGCAACAGAAGCCAGAAGGTTCAGTGGGCAAGACTTTTGATACAGGACACTATGGATGGAAGTTTCCTAGTGAGTGTGTGTCTAGGGCTATGATGAGCCCATTATAATTGTTGAGGCTGTTATACAAGCAAAAGAAATCATGTATTATATATGTGGATGTGTGCTCAAGCAGTTTTAAAACTATCATTTTACTCAGCCACAAAATCCTATTCCTTGACAAATCTCTTTGAGAACTGAGAATGGAAAAGATATAAACAAGAGCTGAAAATGTGCCATTCATACTGTGGTGGCTTGCATGTTGCTGTGATGCTGAAAGTTTTACTACTAGTATTTCAAATACCAGTAGCGTCATCCACTATGGACAAGTTTCAGCGGATCTTTCAGACTAAGAAGACGGGCCTGGGGATGTACTTCCAAAGTTTAGCCAACAAAAACATTAAAGATCTCAAGACAACATTGTCCAACTCTCTTTAGACACATCACCAGGATGAATCAATTGCTGGATGAGGCAATCATGTTTGGTGAAGGAGAGGGCCAATGTGAGTGAGGGAGACCCTTGAGAGATGCACTGGCACAACTGCCACAAACATGGTCTCAAACAGACTAGTGATCATGAGGATGATGAAGGGTGATGAAGGACCAGGCAATGTTTTGTTCTCTTATACGTAAGGTCATCATGAGTCAGTCAGGCAGCTATATGTGTGTATCTAATACATATGTTGATGTGTGCTCAAGAAATTTAAAGTTGCTATTATTTTACTCAACCACATAACCTCACTCTTAGAGAAGTGAGAATGAAAAGATATGCACAAGGGCTGAAAAGTGTGCCTGTCTTCCCTAACAACAGAAGGATGGTGATAAGCAGAAGAGGTATTCATAGAAGTCAAAATTTCATTTTAGACTTACTACTCAAGAAGATTTCATAGAAATACAAAATTGAGGAAGTAAAATAATCATGGTTTTACTCTGGCTACTAAAAGGCCCATTAAAACACAAGGATAAAACTATTACAAGAATCAAACTGTCCTGGAGGAAATGAGGGTGACCAAATGCCAAACTGAGGTGTTAATATGGGGCAGGATGATGCAACCACTGTGCTTCCAGCCATGTTTGGATGATGGCAATAGTTTCAAGGCTCCTCCTGGTAGAGTCTGTGAATTCCACTCTTCCCTCTGTCCTTCTTTTCCAGCATGGCTTGAAGTACTGCCCAAATTGGTTTTACCTCCATACCACCAGCAAGTCCTTGGGGCATCTCTGAAGACAACCTTTAAAAAACACTGGTCCAGTTTATGGCCTGACCATGTTACTTGCCAATTACAGAATATAATTTTCTCTTTTTCTTTTCTTTTTTTAATTTCCTTCTTGTTGGATGTTCTTTATCAGATGGGCAAAGACTCTTCATCATATTGACCTCTACAGGGTGGGTGGTGTCCTCTTAGAGAAAGAGAAAGAAACCTTACCCCTTTCTAAGCATTGGTGTATAAGAATTCAGACTTTTGCCTAGTGTAGGTTGAAAACACTTTCATTAATACATATGATTTTTTTTGTTTTTTGGTAAAACACTTAATCCAACATGTTTCTTATTGCTGTTAATTTCCATCAGGTCAATTCCAACTCAGGGTAAGGCCCTGTATGCAGAGTAGAATCATTCCATAGGGTTTTCAGGGCTATGACCTTTAGGAAGGAAATAATCATGTCTTTCTTCCAAGATATGTTCTGGGTATATTTAAACTGTCAGCCTTTTGGCTAATACTCAAACACTTAACTGTTTATGTATTTGGAGACTGCTATCAAGCATAATAAGTTTTATCTCTTAAAAGTTATTAATATCAAACCCAGTGGGGAAGATGGTGGACTAGGCAGAAAGACAGCACAGACCCTCTTCAATAAAGAAAAGGGAAACCAATTAACACAGACACAGAAGATAATCCTGGACCCCTGAGCATTGAAGGCAAGGATATAGAAGTGGACTAAACCCCAACTAGCAGAAGAATCCGCAAGAAAATCACTGCGGTCTGGCAGCGATCCTGAGAGATCCTGACGACATGGAACAGACAGCTTGGAGAGTCCTGAGTGAAGGTAGGACCTAAGAATTAACCTAAAAATCAGCCCTGCTGGCAAGGGACTGCACAGAGGACTGCTCGGGTGGCTGGAGAATAAACGGAGAAGGTGAAGAGAAACGCAGGCTGAGCTGTGGACTTTTGCCTGTCTGGAGGACACTGCCATTTTGAATGTTTGCAAGTGGATTCACTATTTTGGATGTTTAAAGAGACAGTGCTCTTGCAGATTCCAGGGGCTTAAGAACAGGTTCTGCTTGCCAGCAACCCAAAGGACATTCCGGAACTTCAAGACTGAAAAGGAGAGACAATCCTCTTGCTACTCTTATACCCCACACCCGCTTGGTGAACGGAGGTGTGGCCATCTCCCACTCCCACCTAACTTCTGGGCCCACAGGAACTCTATTACAGTCTGTGTGCTCAGATGGAGCCTGGGTGCCCTGCTCTGTCCTCCACCGATTTTATTTCTCTTTTTTATTTTTATGTTTTCTTTCTCATTTTCTTTTTTCTGGTAATTAGTTTGCTTGTATTTGTCTGTTTTAAAACAACTATTATTATTAACACTTTTGTCCTTTTTACTATTATTCTTATTCTTCCTTTCCCAGGTCCTAGTTGTCAGCTTTTTTTCTTTTCCCTGTGCCTGGTTGAATTTTTTTTTTTTATTTCATTTATTTTTCTTCCCCCTTTTTACTTGTGGTTAACCCCATTCCTTGTTTTTCTTTTTGCATTCTTCCCATTTTTTCATCATTATTCTCCTTCTCTACCTTTTTTTCTCTTAGTGCCCTGTCCCAAGATATTGCAACTTTTCTTGTTTTTTTCTTCTTCTTTTACCCTTTTTTCCTTTTTTGGTTACTGTTCTTATGTGATTACATGGTGTGTTTTTTGTCTAAGTGCTTTTACTATTTTTATAGTTATTCCATTGTAATTTTTGTCTAACTGAGTGGGAGACAGCAACAGTCCCCATAAGACACAACTACACCCGCACCTCCTGCAACTTCACTTACTGAGTAAGAGCCACTACATCCTTCTCCACCAATGGGTCAATGATGAAAAACCACAAAAAAGTCTGAATCACCCTTGACTGGTCTTCAAAAACAGATAACAGAGATCTAAATACAACAATGCCATGATGCCTCAGAGACAACAAATCATCACAGTTCACACAAAGAAGCAGGATAAAGTGGTAGAAACAAGGGAGCAGGATACAGACTCAGAACACATCCCTGAGGAAGAAGCAGCATTGGAACTCTCTGATAAGGAATTCAAAAGAATTATCTTTAGGTATCTTCAAAGGATTGAGAGACAGACCAA
>NW_006921606.1:16363546-16379778 GCF_000298275.1 Orycteropus afer afer
TTTGGTAAACTGTGGTCAATGTCATGAGACAAAGTGTATGTGAACTGCTGTATGGAAAGTGAATTTGCTCTGTAAATCTTCACCCAAATCACAATAAAAAAAAGTTATTACTATCAATTCATAAAGAAGAAAGTTAGATCTGAAACATATATGTATATATTGATTTCTTTTTAAAATATTTTACATTATTTTATTATTTTGCTATTAATGACCATCTTAGCACAACAAATAACCACCCAAGTTGCTTCAAATGAGGAAACCATCAGGGACAGCCATTTAATTGTAAGGCTATTTGTGTCACGGAGCCACTGTCTTTGAATTCATTTCTATTCTGTGGGGACTTTTATATTGGATACTTACTCTTAAAATTGTCATTTTCACTCTTTCCTTTCCCACAAGCCTCCTGCACCCTACCATTACGAACCCCTCATACCCACAATAGTGGAGGCCCATTAAGCTAGTTGCATCTCATTTGGCATTTCACTTTTTTTTCATTTTGTTCCAGAAGTTTTGTCTGAAAGTGTAATGACAACAAAAGCAGCTGATTTGAGAGATTCTCCCAGGAGAAGAAAAAAGGACAGATGTACGGAGACATATAGCTAAAATGCTGCCAGCAACAGCTGGGGAAGTGACAGGCTCTGAAGTGGGTGACCAACCCCACAGAATGCAGACACCAACCTAAAGTAACAGCAATTTCACTTGATTTATGTTTGAGTTCCTGGGGAACCTTTCATCTACAAAGAGATGGTTAACCTTGGCTTGTGTCAAATGAAAGGCCTTCTACAGGTAAGCTTCTTATTATGTTTCAATTATCCTTGTATTTTTTCTTCTTTCAACCTCATTCAAAAATAAAAAAAAAAATCTTAAAAAGAGATGTCATTAAAAAATTATTGTGGTAAAGTATATGTAACATAAATTTATAATTTTAACCATTTTTAAGTATACAATTCAATGACCTTAATGGTACTCATAAAATTTTGTAATTACCATCATTATTTAGTTCCAAATTTTTTTTTCACCCCCCTATTCAGAAACTTGGCACTCATTAGGTAATAAATCTCTATTTTTCATTCTCACCAGCCCTTGGTAACTGCTGAACAACTTTGGTCTCTATGTATTTGCCTATTCTAGGTATTTCATGTAAGTGGGAGGGTTTTTTTTTTTTTTTTTTTTTTAAATCATAAGATTATCACTATGTTGTTTATTCTTTAATACTAAAAACAATAACAACAACACTAGAAAGACTTAATCTGGAGCAGCACAAATGTCCCCTTTTATGCTCTTTCCTGAGTAAACTCACCTTGTCATTGTCATCCTCCTCCTCATCTATGTCTGTGCTCTCCTGAAAGGAAAACCCACAATTTGTAAATAAAACATCAACAGAAATTTCTAAATGCAAATTAAATTCATTCTTAACATTTCTCTACATAATTTAAGCAGCAGTACTATTAAAATCCATTAAAACCTCTTGAAAAATAATACTTGTAAAGTTCAGGGACACTGTGGCATGACTATAAACAATATGCATAATCTGCGTAAAAGTGTTAACTATAAATAAAGCTATTATGTGAGTGGCCTTTGAAGGCACCCAGCTTTAACAATGCATTGCCAAGTTGTACTTTCTGTAAACAGTTTTGTTCTTATTCTGACAAATGAACAGACTCTGATGTTAGGGTGGAGAATGCCATACTCCGTTTGTGCTAGGCTCATTGTTAAAATGACTGCTCCTTCCCTTTGGGGCCATTACTGAAACACTGTTGTTGTTATGTGCCTTCAAGTCGGACCTGACTCATAACGACCCCTCCTTGGGTTTCCAAGGCAATATCACTAAGGAAGTAGATTGCACCATCTTCCTTCAGAGGAGTGGCTGGTGGGCTTGAACAGCCAGCCTTCTGATTAGCAGTCAAGTGCCTTAGGCACTGTGCTACCAGAGCTCTCTACAGTAGAAAATGCATTAGTCTGAATATGATCAATCTCAAGAATAAGTTAAAGGTTTCTATACAGTGTTATTGTTTTCCTTGGGCTTTGAGAGATGTGTGTTTGGGAGGGGTGTGGGGCAGGTAAGGGAAGGAAATCCAAGGCTCTGATCTGGATTTAAAGATGTCTGACTTTCGTTCAGGTGCTGAGGTACCAGCTGCGCTACTAATGGATTTGCTTGGATTAGTTTAGAAATCTTAGCTATTTAACAGGTAACTTTTAATCACATCACTGGAATGTTAAAAATATAATTCATGTTGGTACAAATGAGTTCGGTAGCTTAGAAAAAATGCTGGATATTAGAGAATGAGGGTCTGCTTTCACTTTGAACATATACTTTTTGATTAACTGTTTAGATGTCTTTGTTTTAATACTAAGAAAGAACTTCCAATATCATACTCTCAAAAGGGAGTAACTCTGAAATATCTAGAGAACATTGTTTTACCCCATAAAACTAGTAAGCAGTTATTAAGAAATTTCTCCAAGTATGCCAGAGACTTACCTTTCAGAATTCTCATGAGCCTCAACTAAGAGTTTGTATGACACTAATTGATCCTCTGAAGAAGTGATCTACTTACCAATGGCAGCAGACATGTTTCATGAAAGCAAATAAAGTTCTTAAATAATAACAAGACCTTTCACTTTGGCCTAAAAATTGTGGACACTCTGGCTTACATGATTCATTCATTTCCCACTCAAAATGTAAAAACACAGATTTTTCTGTTTAATTAAAAAAATTCTGATGAATAGAATGCAATTCACTTTGGAAAACTATTCTGATCCATTATGCAGACAGTTCTATATTCTGGATAAACCAAAGAAAAAACCAAACACAATGCCTTTGAGTCGATTCCAACTCATAGCCACCCTTTTTTGGCTTTCCCATGCGGTATCTCTATAAAAGCAGATTGCCCAGCTTTCCTTCTGAGGAGTGGCTGGTGGGTTGTAACTGCCAGCCTTCTGGTCAAGCGCCTTTGTCACTACACCAACAGAGTTCCCTTATTCTGGATAGCAATTGAGAAAATGATCTTAATACTCTCTTAAGTGTTCTATATTTATTTATCTCATTTTACTTAAGCACAATTTGTTTAAAGATAGAGCCAGTAGGCCACACAAAACTGAATGTTTCTACAAAGACCTGAATGAGAAATATGCTCCCTAGGGAAAAGCTCAAGGACAGGAGAAGCCCTGTGGCCATCAACTAGAGACATCCTTCAAGGCTGACTTCAAGATATTATGTAGTGGTCTTTGGAGAAAATTGTGCTACTAAATGTAATTTTATCTAACCTTTCCATCAGTCACATCACATTTCATCATTTTACATTGTGATAGTAATCTATGTACGTGACAGTGAAGGAGCTCTGGTGGCACAGAGGTTAAAACAGTTGGCTGCTAACCAAAAGATCAGTGGTTCAAACCCACCAGCTGCTCAGTGGGAGAAAACTGAGACATTCAGCTTCTATAAAGATTTACAGCACTGGTAATCCTATGAGGGCAGTTCTATTCTGTCCTATAGGGTCACTATGAGTAAGAATCAACTTAATGGCAGGGGGTTTGGTTTGGTTTGGTTTATGTAACAGCGGTGATTTAGTGGTAAAATTCTTACCTTCCAAACCAGACACTCAAGTTTGAGTCTCAGCCAATGCACCTCATGTGTAAATACTACCTGTCTGTTGGTGGAGGCTTGTACATTGTACAAGCTGAATAGCTTTCACTGGACCATTCAGACAACTAAGACAAACTAGGAAGAAAGGTCTGGTGATCAACTTCTGAAAATCAACCAATGAAAACCCTGTGGTTCACAATGATCTGTTATGCACCCAATCACAAGGATGGTGCAGGACTGGGCAGTGTTTCATTCCATTGTGTATGGGGTTGTCATGAATCAGGGGCTGACCAAAAGGCAGCTAACAACAACAACATCCTATACATATATAAAATAGTAAATCATCAATTATTTTATTTTAATCCAGATATACATGAATGTAATAATGCATGTATATACTACTCTAGCAATTTTATAATTCCCTACATAATTTTTTGGAGATTACAGCTCTGAGATATCATATTTACATCTTCTGGAACCATGGCATATCAAGAAGCCTCCAACCCATGAAAAATAGCAGCTATAGGGACAAATTTCTTTCTTAATAATATTATCCAAATCACAGATGTTCTTGAACAGTTGTGAGTCACCAGACCATTGAAGATAATGATTTAGATGTTTTAGAAGATTTTAATATGTGTAGAAAAACCTGTTTTACATTTCCCTGTAAAGTAAGTCACCATTTGGTAGGTACTAATCTCCTCCTGGAAATTACTTACAGGAAAACATTATGAATAGCCCTGAAACATTGTCCGACATAGTGCCAGAAGATGAGCCCATCAGGTTGAAAGGCACTCACAATATGAGTCCTCAGAGTAGAGATGACCTTAATGATATGAATACAGTAAAGCTTTGGGACTTCCACTGGCTGATGTGGCATGAGTCAAAATAAGTAGAAACAGCTGCAAACATCCACTAATAATCAGAACATGGAATGTATGATGTATGAGTCTAGGAAAACTAGAAGTTGTCAAAAATTATATGGAACACATGAAGATCAATATCTTAGGCATTAATGAGCTGAAATGGACTAGTTTTGGCCATTTTGAATCAGCAACCACATGATCTACTATACTGGGAATGACCAATTGAAGAAGAATGGTGTGGCATTCATCATCACAAAAATTGTTTCAAGATCTGTCCTGAAGTACAATGCTGTCAGTAATAGGATAATATCCATACACCTACAAGGAAGATGAGTTAATACTACTATTATTCAAATCTATGCACCAACCACCAAAGTTAAAGGTGAGGAAATTGAAGATTTCTACCAACTTTTGCAGTCTGAAATTGACCAAACATGCAATTAGGATGTGTTAATTATCACGGGTGATTGGAAGGCAGAAGTCAGAAACAAAGAAGAGTCACCAGTAGTTGGAAAATATGGTGTTGGTGATAGAAACGATGCTGGAGATCACATGACAGAATTTTGCAAGACAAACGACTTATTCATTGCAAATACCTTTTTTCAACAATATGCATGATGGCTATACATGTGGACTTCAGCAAATGGAGTACATAGGAATCAGACTGACTACATCTGTGGCAAGAGGTGATGGAGAATTTCAGTATTTTCAGGCAAAACAAGGCTAGAAGGTAATTGTGCAACAGACCATCAACTGCTCATATACACATTCAAGTTGAAGCTAAAGACAATTAAAACAAGTACACAAGAGCCAAAATATGACCTTGATAATATCCTTTCTGTATTTGGAGACTATCTAAAGAATATACTGGATGCATTGAACATCAGTGACCGAAAACCAGAGGAATTGTGGGGTGACTTCAAGAATATCATTCATGAAGAAAGCAAGAGGTCATTAAAAAGATAAGAAAGGAAGAATAGACCAAAATGTCAGATGAGACTCTGAAGCTTGCCCTTGAATGGAGAGTAGCTAAAGCAAATGGAAGAAATGACAAGATAAAATAACTGAACAGAAGATTTCAAAGAGCAGCCCAAGAAAACAAAGCCAATTATTGGAATGAAATGTGCAAAGACCTGGAGCTACAAAACCAAAAGGGAAGAACATGTTCAGCATTTCTCAAGCTGAAAGAACTGAATAAAAAATTTAAGCCTCGAGTTGCAATACTGAACGATTCTTTGGGCAAAATGCTGAATGATGCAGTAAACATCAAAAGAGGGTGGAAGGAATATACAGTCACTGTACCAAAAAGAATTGGTCAATGTCAATCCATTTCAAGAAGTATATGATCAAGAAACAATGGGATTGAAGGAAGAAGTCGAGGCTGCACTGAAAGAATTGGTGAAGAAAAAGGCTTCGGGAATTGATGGAATACCCATTGAGATGTTTCAACAAATGGATGCCCCGCTGGAGGCACTCACTCAACTATGCCAAGAGATTTGGAAGAAAGCTATCTGACCAACTGACTAGGATAGATCCATATTTGTACCCATCCCAAAGAAAAGTGATCCCACAGAATGTGGAAATTATTGAAAAATATGATTAATGTCACATGCAAGTAAAGTCTTGTTGTTGTTGTTGTTGTTGTGTGCCGTCGAGTCGGCCCCGACTCATAGCGACCCCTCCTTGGGTTTCCAAGGCAGTATCACTACGGAAGTAGGATTGCCCAACCCTCCTTCCGGGGAGTGGCTGGTGGGTTAGAACTGCCAGCTGTCTGGTTAGCAGGCAAGTGTCTTAGCCACTATGCTACCAGAGCTCCTGAAGATAATTCAAAAAGGATGTAAACAGTATATGGACATAGAGCTTCCAGAAATGCAAGCTGGATTCAGAAGAGGACATAGAACAAGGGATATCACTGCTGATGTCAGATGGCTCTTGGCTCAAAGCAAAGAATACAAGAAAGGTGTTCACTTATGTTTTATTGAGTATGCAAAAGCATTTGACTGTGTGGATCATAACAAATTATGGATAATATTGAGGAGAATGGGAATTCCAGAACACTTGATTGTACGCATGAGGAACCTGCACATAGACCAGGAGGCTGTTGTTTGAACAGAACAAGGGAATATTGCATGGTTCAAAATCAGGAAGGGAGTGTGTTGGGCAGTATCCTTTCACCATACTTATTCAAATTGTATGCTGAGAAAATAATGCAAAAAATCTGGACCATATGAAGAAGAATGTGGCATCAGGATTGGTGGAAGACTCATTAACAATCTGTGATATGCAAATGACACAACTTTACTTGCTGAAAAATGAGGATGACTTGAAACAATTACTGATGAAGATTAAACACTACAGTCTGCAGTATGGATTACACCTCAATATAAAGAAAACAAAAATCTTCACAACTGGTCCAATAAACAGCTTCTCAATGGATGGAGAAAAGGTTGAAGTTGTCAAAGACTTCATATTACTTGGTTCTATAATCAACACCAGTGGAAGCAGCAGTCAAGGCATCAGACAATGTATTGCACTGGGCATATCTGCTGCAAAAGACCTCTTTCAAACACTGAAGAGCAAGATGTGTCCTTGAAGACTAGGGTGCACCTAACCCAAGCTATTATATTTTCAATCACCTCTTATGCATGTGAGAGCTGGACAATGAATAAGGAAGATCAAAGAAGAGATGATGCTTTTGAGTTGTGGTGTTTGAGAAGAATGCTAAGAGTACCATGATCTGATAAAAGGACTAACAAATCTGTCCTGGAAGAAGTGCACCAGAAAGCTCCTGGGATGCAAAAATGACCAGACTTCATCTCACCTACTTTTGTCATGTTGTCTGGAGGAACCATTGTCTAGATGTGATAGTTGGAGCTGTGTGTCAACTTGGCTGGATCACAATTCTGTGTGGTTTAAGCAATGGTGATGTGGATTGTTCCAACGATGGGATCAGATGTATATGTTTTGAGCAGCCAATCTGTTGAAAGGGAGTTACGCACCTAGGGGTATGGCCTGCTTCCAGTATATTTATGGACATCCTGAGAAAAGAGACATTCTTCTGTGGATTGGGATTCTGTTGTGCTGCCTACAACTGTCCATGAGTGAACAATCCACCAATCGGTCTGGACATCTTGGATTTGTTATTCGTTGGAGTCAACAGCCAGTATATACTGCCTGCCAACCTTGAGTTCCTCAGCCCCTGCAGCTGCGTGAGTTGGGAAAAGTCTCAAGCTTGACGTTTGATCCAAGAACTTTGGACTTGTCAGTGTCTATAAGTGTGTGAGCCATTTTCTTAACATAAATTTGTCTTTCTCTCTATATAGAAGCCTTACTGGTTTGGTTTCTCTAGAGAACCCAGTCTAACACATTTGGTACTGAGATAAGTGTCTAGAGAGACGAAATTATAAGTACGGGCTTCCTAAATTGGTTCTCCAATTTGATTAATCGTAAAGACACTAGTGACCCTGCCCCTGTTAGTAAAGAGGGCCCTGCCAATCCATGACATGAGGTGGCAACATTAATATGCAAAATATCACCACCAATAGATTAAGTACTTTTGAGAAGTGAGGGTCTGGGTGATCACATATTTGATACTTTTCTGCAATTCTGTCAGCATGAGGAATATAAAGAAGCTGGTTGGTTGGTCCTACTTACATTTGACAAAGTGGTGAAAGAGAGAGATAAGTTCAGGGCTGCTGAGTCACAGCTTAAGAACAGCATAAAAGCCCTCAATGTTTCCAGCTGTGCTCTGAAAGAAAGCCTTATTTCTTCTAGTAACAGAGCTGATATTGCCAAAAACCAAACCCAGAGTCTTATTGTAAGGGTGGCTGAATTACAACACCAATTAAATTACCAACCAATAATGGTGTCTGAAGTTAAATTGAGGACACTGATTAGGAAAAAATGGGATCCTGAAACCTGGAATGGGGACTTATGGGCCAGTAAGATAAGGATATGGAGTCTGTGAATTCTGTTGAATCCCTCCCATCTGAAGGGATTACTGTAAAACCATTACTCTCTCCACCTCAGTTTGATGTGATTAACCCAATTGTCCCTGCAGGGTCATTGCCTGAGGCAGAGGCCATGGAAGACATTGCTAAATGTTCTCAGGAACTGCCCCAACCACCCGTTGTTTCTACTAGACTTATAACTAAAGTTAAGTCCAAGTGAGCCCCAAAAGGTGAAATACAAAGTGCGACTGAGGAGGTGGTACACTACATCTGAAAAGAACCACTTGATTTTGTTAACATGTACAGACAGTGATACTTCCTTGAAAACCTAAGGAGGGGTTACTATGAGTTGGGTTTGACTCCAAGGCAAATAACAACAACAACAGACAGAACCTGGAGAATGGGAATGGCTACTGAGGGTGTGGGATAATGGTTCAAGGAAGGTAACATTGGATCAGTCTGATTTTATTGATTTATGGCCACTAAGTACGGATTCTTTGTTCAATGTTTCAGTTCAAAAGGTTAGGAAAGGATCTAATAGTTTATTTGGTTGCTTACTGAAGCATGGATTATGTGGTGACCTACATTAAGTCAAGATGAAGTACCAGACTTGCCTTGGTATAATGTAAAAGAAGGCGTCCAGAGGCTTAGGGAAACTGGTCTGTTAGAATGGATTTATCAGATTAGACCCATAGAGCCAGAAACGGAGAGTCCAGAAGACTCACCTTTCACCAGTAAGGTGAGGAGTAAATTTGTGAAGGGAGCTCCAGCATCCTTGAAGACTGCTGTGATTGTTATTTTATATAAGCCAGATTTAAAAGTGGCACTTCCCTACTGAACTAAGACACTTAAGTACAATGGGGCTGATTGAACCTCATGGTAGTAGGGGCCAAGTGGCAGCAGTTAACTGACAAAGGCAAGGTGGGCATGGTTATCATAATGGACAGCAGAGTCGGAACAGTAATCAGAATAGTCTGACTCATGTGGAATTATGGCATTGGCTACTTGTGCATGGTGTTCCTGGTAGTGAAATACACGGCAAGCCTACTAAATATTTACTTGATCTGTATAGACGGAAGAATTCTAGGTCACATGAATAGTAGCCTAGACTGAATCACCAAAATACAGAGTCAAAGCCTCTCAATCAATTCCCAGACTTGAGTCACTTTACAGACCCACAACCCCTTGAATGAAGAGGAGGCCAGGTCCCTTTGAGGAAAGACCTCACTACATTGCCAAAAATTTATGTTAATCTTTCTCCCAGTCTTTCCCTAAGGGATCAAAGGCCTTTTTATGAGAGTGACTGTTCACTGGGGAAAAGGAAATAATCAGACTTTTTGGGGGATTACTGGACACTGGCTCTGAACTGACACTAATTCCAGGAGATCCAAAGCATCGTTCTGCCACACCAGTCAGAGTAGGGACATATGGAGGTCAACTTATTAATGGAATCTCAGCCAAGGTGAGTCTCACAGTGGGTCCAGTGGGTCCCCGAACCCATCCTGTAGTGATTTCCCCAGTTCCAGAATGCATAATTGGAATACATATACTGAGCAATTGGCAGAATTCCCACATTGGGTCCCTGATATGTGGAGTAAGATCTATTATGGTAGGAAGAGCCAAGTGGAAGCCATTAAAACTGCCTCTATCTACAAAAATAGTATAAAAAGCAATACCACATCCCTTGAGGGGTTGCAGAGATGACTGCTACCATCAGGGACTTGAAGGATGCAGGGGTGGTGATTCGCACCATATCCCCATTTAATTCACCTCTTTGGCCTGTGCAAAAAACAGATGGATCTTGGAGAATGACAGTAGATTATTGTAAACTTAATTAGATGGTGACTCCAATTGCAGCTGCTGTTCCTGATGTGGTTTCTTTGCTTGAACAAATTAGTACATCTCCTGGTACTTAGTATGAAGCTATTGATCTGGCCAATGCCTTTTTCTCAATACCAATTTCAAGGGACCATCAGAAGTTTACCTTCAGCTGGCAAGACCAACAGTATACTTGCACAGTCCTTCCTCAAGGGTATATAAACTCCCCAGCACTATGTCATAATTTAGTCCATAGGGATCTTGATTGCCTTTCCCTTCCACAAGACATCACACTGGTCCATTACATTGATGACATTATGCTCATTGGACCTAGTAAGGAAAAAGTATCAATGACTCTAGATTTATTTGTGAGACATATGCATGCTAGAGGTTGGAAAATTAACCCAACAAACTTCAGGCACCTTCCAACTCAGTGAAATTTCTAGGGGTCCAATGGTGTGGGGCATGTCTAGATATTCCTACTAAAGTGAAGGGTAAGTTATTGTATCCAGCTTCCCTCACAACTCAAAAAGAGGCACAACGTCTGGTGGGCCTCTTTGGATTTTGGAAACAACATATCCCTCATTTGGTTGTGTTGCTGCAACCTATTTATCAAGTGACTCAGAAAGTTTCTAGTTTTGAGTGGAGCCCAGAACAACAGAAGGATCTGCAACAGGTTCAGGCTGCCATGCAGGCTGCTCTGCCACTTGGGCTATTTGATCTGGTTGATCCAAAGGTGCTTGAAGTATCTGTAGTAGATAGAGATGCTGTTTGGCATCTTTGGCAGGTCCCTCATTGGTGAATCGCAATGCAGACCCTTGGGATTTTGGAGCAAAGCCCTGCCGTCCCCTTCAGATAACTACTCTCCTTTTGAGAAACAGCTTTTAGCTTGTTATTGGGCTTTAGTAGAGACTGAACACCTAACCATGGACCATCAAGTCACCATGAGGCCTGAGCTGCCCATCATGAACTGGGTGTTGTCTGACCCATAGAGTCATAAAGTTGGATGTGCAAAGCAGCACTCCATCATTAAATGGAAGTGGTATAGCAGAGATTGGGCTCAAGCAGAACCTGAAGGCACAAATAAGTTGCAGGAGGAAATGGCCCAAATGCCTATGGTCTCCATTCCAGTCACATTACCTTCCCTCTCCCAGTCTGTACCTATGGCCTCATGGGTAGTTCCTTATGATCAGTTGACTGAGGGAGAGAAAACTCGTGCCTGGTTTACAGATGGTTCTGCGTGATATGCAGACACCACTTGCAAGTGGAAAGCCACAGCACTGCAGCCCCTTTCTGAGACTTCCTCGAGGACTCTGATGAAGGGAAATCCTCCCAATGGGCAGAACTTAGAGCCATGCATATGGATGTTTACTTTACATGGAAAAAGAAATGGCCATATATGCAATTATATATGGATTCATGGGCTGTGGTCAATGGCTTGGCTGGATGGTCTGGGACTTGGAAGGAGCATGATTGGAAAATTGCTGATAAGGGTGTATGGGGAAGAGGTATGTGGATAGATCACTCTGAATTGGCCAAAGGAGTAAAGGTATTTGTGTCTCATGTGAATGCCCACCAAAGGTGACCTCGGCAGAGGAGGACTTTAACAACAATCAGGTGGATAGGATGACACGTTCAGTAGAAACCAGCCATCCTTTTTCCCCAGCTATTCCTGTCATTACTCAATGGGTTCATGAACAAAGTGGCCATGGTGGCAGGGATGGAGGTTATATGTGGGCTCAGCAACATGGACTCCCATTTACCAAGGCTGATTTGGCTACTGATACTACTGAGTGCCCAATCTGCCAACAGCAGAGACCAACACTGAGTCTGTGATATGGAACCATTCCATGGGGTGATCAGGCAGCAACATGGTGGCAGATTGATTACATTGGACCACTTCCATCATGGAAAGGACAGCGTTTTATTCTTACTGGAATAGATACTTATTCTGGATTGGATTCACCTTTCCTGCACACACTGCTTTTGCCAAAACTACCATCCGTGGACTTACAGAATACCTTATCCACTGTTATGGTAACCCACACAGCATTGCTTCAGATCAAGGGACTCACTTCACATCAAATGAAGTGCAGCAATGGGCCTATGCTCATGGAATTAACTGGTCTTACCATTTTCCCCATCATCCTGCAGCAGCTGGCTTGATAGAATGATGGAATGGCCTACTGAAAATATAATTACAGTGCCAGTTAGGTGGCAATACCTTGAAGGGTTGGGGTAATGTTCCCCAGAAGGCTGTATATGCTCTAAACCAGCATTCAACATATGGTTCTGTTTCTCCAATAGCCAGGATTCACAGGTCCAGGGACCAAGGGGTGGAAACAGGATTGGTACAACTCACTATTACCCTTAGAGACCCACTGAAAAATCTTTGCTTCCTGTCCCTGCTATCCGATGCTCTGTGGGTCTGGAGATCTTAATCAAAAGGAGAAACACTCCCAACTGGAGACAAAATACTGATTGCATTGAACTGGAAATTAAGAATGCCACTCGTCATTTTGGCTTCCTTATGCCTCTGGGTCAACAAAGAAGGGCATTACTGTACTATCTGGTGTGATAGATTCTGATCACCAAGGGGAAATTGGATTGACATTACATAATGGAGGTAAAGAAGAATATATCTGGAATACAAGAGATTCTTTAGGACGTCTCTTAGTACTACCATGCCCTGTGATTAAAGTCAATGGAAAATTATAGCAGCCCAATTCTGATGACTGCTTATGGCCTAGACCCTTCAGGGATGAAGGCTTTGGTGACCCTACCAGGCAAAGAACCATGACCAGCTGAGAAGCTTGCTAAGGGCAAGGGAAATACAAAATGGGTGATGGAAGAAGGTAGTTCTGAATATCAGCTACATCCATGTGACCAGTTGCAGAAACAGGACCAGGCAGTGTTTCATTCTGCTGTGCATAGGGTCACTATGAGTCGGGGACAACTTGATGGCACCTAACAGCATCACCACCAACAACAACAATAATAATTTCCTCCTACTTTGTCTATGGTACAAATCTTGATTTTTATTTCAAAAGGATTATTTAGAGTTGGATTTTACCAATACTATATGCTACAGATTTAACTGTATCCCCCTAAAATATATATATAAACTTGACTACGTCATGCTTCTCAGGATTACGCAATTGTCATCTATGTTTGGGTGTATTTATACTGTATGTTGTAAATTCTAACCTTTTCCTTTGTTTATGTGGCACAACTCAAAATGAGAGGCAGCTGCAAACATCCATTAATAATCAGAATATAGAATGCACAAAGGATAAAGCTAGGAAATTTGGAAATTGTCAAAAATGAAATGGAGTGCAAAAAGATCCTAGGCATTAGTGAGCTGAAATGGATTGGTACTGACTATTTTCAACTGAGCACTCCTACTATGTCAGGAATGAATGGGAATGGCATTGCATTCATTGTCAGAAAGAACCTTTCAAGATCTATCATAACGTACTACATGTCAGTGATAGGATAACATCCATACAGCTACAAGGAAGATGAGTTAACACTACTATTATTCAAATTAACACAAAAAACCCTAAAACCAAAGATGGAAAAAAAAATCTAAGATTTTCACTCACTTCTGCAGTCTGAAATTGACCAAACATCCAATCAAGATGCACTGATGATTACTGATGATTGGAATGTGAACAATGGATAAAAGAAGGATTGGTAGTTTGAACATATGGCCTTGGTTATAGAAATGATGCTAGAGTACACATGATAAAATCTTGAAAGACCAATGACTTATTCATTGAAAGTATCTTTTTCTAACAACATAAATGGTGATTGTACACTTGGACCTCAACAGATGTATATATAGGAATCAAATCAACTATATCTGTGGAAAGAGACAAGGGAGACACTAAATAACATCAGTCAGAACAAGGCCAGGGGCCAACGGTGGAACAGATTGACAATTGCTCATATGCAGGTTCAAGTTGAAGGTGAAGAATATTAGAGTAAGTTCACAAGAGTCAAAATACAACCTTGAGTATATCGCACCTGAACTTAGAGACATCCAAAGAATAGGTTTGACACATTGCATATTGAACACTGACTGAAGACCAGATGAGTTGTGGGATGACACCAAGGACATTGTACATGAAAAAATAAAAACATTCTTAAAAAGACAGGAAAGAAAGAAATGAACAAAATGGGTATCAGAAAAGACTCTGAAACATGCTTTATAACATACAGAAGCTAAAGCAAATGGAAGAAATGATGACATAAAAGAGCTGAACAGGTTTCAAAAGGCAGTTCAAAAAGACAAATTAAAGTATTGTAATGAAGTGTGCAAAAACTAAAACTAAAAGAGAAGAATACCCTTGGTGTGGTAGTTAAGATTATGTGTCAACTTGAGACTCAAAATGGAGTCTCACCAGTGACCACTGTGTTTTTTTTCCCTCCGGCATCTAAGAACTTTAAGAACTAGGTACAACAGTTTGAATTGAGATCTTTGGCATGCTGAACAGCTCACTGAATCAGAGTACACCAAACACAGAAGAGCAGAATTGGAGGAAAGGTACAGGGAGATTTTTTAGGAAAGAGCTACTGCCAGAAGACGAATGGGCACCTAAGAGAGACCATTGGAAACCTTTCTGGGAAAGTCACTGTCTGCCGGGCAGAGGCGGCAGCCTGAGATCACCGAGCCAAGAAAGAGATCAATTATAGAAGCTTACCAGCGACTAATACAATATTCCAGCAGGCAGCAGCAAAGACCTGTCTCCAGTGGCTGATTTTGTTGGTAATTTGGGAGGTGAGGGTGCAGTGCGACATAGACAACATTGCTGTTATTCAGGTGGAGATCTCATTGGTGCACCAGAAAGGCTAACTCCCTCCCCTCCCAGCAGATTACAGAGCAGGTTTAGGTCAGACTGGGAGACACTGTGCTTTTCTTTGCCATGGTTATTGGGACCGCAGATCACTGGAAGATACTCCCCCGAATCCACCACAGCTAAAATTGCACACGCCTTTGGCGCTGCAGGTGGGTGGTATCACAGACAAACTCCACAGCCAACCATTGTTGGTCAGGCGGGATTGCGTTACCACCACAGGCAGACAGGGCACGGAGAGCAGAAAAACTGCAGCTGAGCACACTCACTCGAATTTTTCCCTGGAGCTGTGCTTTGGTGCTGTGGGGCCATGGAGGTGGAGGCTCTGAGTGTGCATGAAATTGGCAGAAATTTGTGACCCTCTAATAATACAAATCTTTCCTGAGATTGAGCTGCGGTCTTGCAAATAAATATGTCATAAGTAACAGCCTACTCAGGTACTCCCCTGAGTACAACACACCTGAAATTGCGTGCATCTTTGGTGCCGCAGGTGGGCGGTATCACAGACAAACTCCAGAGCCGGCCATTGGTGGTCTGGCTGGACTGAGTCACAACCACGGGCAGAAGGGGCACAGAGAACAAAGAAACTGCAGTGGAGCCCAGTCCCTGAATTTTGCCTTGGAGCCATGCTTTGGCACTGTGGGGCCGCAGAAGTGGGGCCTTTGAGTGTGCCTGAAATTAGTGGAAATTTGTGAGGAATTTTTTCCTGAGGTTGAGCCGCGGTCTTGCAAATAAATACGTCTTCAATAATACCCAGCTCAAAGCCCTAGAAACGGACCATAGCAACACTAAACTTTCCTTCTTCTGCTCCCACCTTCTCCACCAATAACTTCACTCATTCAGTAGAAGAAACCATATTCAGCCAATTACCATTAAACCTCACACTTCGAACTCTAAACCATCTGTACGAAAAACAGAAACACATATCCACACTACACACAGTGATTCCACCATCACAAAGAAAACAGTAGAACAACCCAACACATCTGAATCAATATTAAGACAAAACACACCAGCTTCAGCTTTTGAAAATATTAAACGGTAAAACCAAGGCAAAACAAATCAACACGTAAACAGCACCTAGAGCAACAGTCTACCAGATTCTAAGGCTTTAAGAAGAGGTTCTGCTTTCCAGTAACCCCAAGAACTCTCTGAA
>NW_006921606.1:16386354-16387387 GCF_000298275.1 Orycteropus afer afer
TGGTTTCCAGCCAAACAAAAGACAGGCATATGAGTTGAACATTTACCTCAAGTAGATACACTCCTTGGAGAGAACAATCATGGGAGAAAGAAGGGAAGAAGGGCTGCTTATGCACAGTGAGACAGCTCAGAGGACAGGAGCCCATGGAGGGATGGACACTGGGAAGAGGTAACTGTGGGGAGGAAGATAGAGGGGAGATGTTGCATTGTGGTAAACTGTGGTCAATGTCATGAGACAAAGTGTATATGAACTGCTGTATGGAATGTGAATTTTCTCTATAAATCTTCACCCAAATCACAATAAAATTTTAAAAAGTGAAAAAAAAAAAAAAATTATGTGTCAACTTGGCTGGGCCTAGTTTTGAATGGCTGGGAGCTAGATGTAGTTATTCTCCATGATAAGACTGAAAATCAACTCCATGATGGAATCTTCTGTAAGCAGATAAGTAGCTGCCTTACAGACTGTCTGTTTCCAGTATATAAGAAAAAGTCTTGAGAAAGGTCTCTGGGATTTCTGGCACACTCAGATCCTGCATTTAGTGAAGTCTTCATTCAGCAGCCTGCCATGTTGCCTGTCAACCTTGAGACTATTTCTGGACTTGAACTAGTGGCCTGCTGTGTTGCTTGATAATTTTGGGACTGTGCCGTTTTACTTGTCAAACTTTGGTTTGTCAGCCTCAGCAGCCAGCAGCTGCCATAGTTCAGGGATCCCTCCAGCTCCAGTGGGACAGGAGCAAGAGTCAGAACTGAAGTCCAAAATCAAGGGGCCTTCACCTAGTGCCTAGAGCTGACATTTTGAACTTGGACTTCTAGCCTCCTAAACTGAAAGAGTATAAATCCGTGTTTGTTAAAGCCATACATTTGTGGTATTTTCTCCTGGAGCAGCAAAAGATAACCAGGACACTTGGCATTTTGCAAGCTGAAAAAATTGAAGTAAAAATTCAAGCCAAGAACAATGTGGCACAAAACTCAAAATCGTTTGGAGGCAAAAAAAAAAAAAAAAAGAAGGTGGGGACCAGGTTTGCTGGTCCAAT
>NW_006921606.1:16387742-16397824 GCF_000298275.1 Orycteropus afer afer
AAAAAAAAAAAAAAAAAATTCAAGCCATAGTTGCAATATTGAAGGATTCTGTGGCAAAATATTTGAATGACACAGAAACAATCAAAAGAAAATGGGGGGAATACTCAGAGTCACTGTAGCAAAAATAAATTGTTGATGTTCAAACATTTCAGGCAGTAGCATATGATTAGGAACTGATGGTATTGAAGTACAACTAAAGGTACAGGAGAAAAATAAGGCTCCAGGAAGTGATGGAATATCAATTAAAATGTTTCAACAAACAAATGCAGTGGTGGAGGTGCTCATCTATCTATGCCAAGAAATTTGGAAGACAACTCTCTTGTTAAACAATATGAAGAAATCCATATTTGTGCCCATTCGAGACCAACAAACTGCAGAAATTATCGAACAATATTATTAATATCACCTGCATTTAAAATTTTCCTGAAGATAATGCAAAACAGTGGCAACAGTACATGGACAGGGAACTGACAGAAATTCAAGCCAGATTCAGAAGAGGAAGGTGAGTGAGAAATACCATTGCTTATATTAGATGGATCTTGGCTGAAAGCAAAGCATACCAGAAAGATGTTTATATCTGTGTTATATTAACTATGAAAAGGCATTTGACTCTGTGGTTCACAACAAATTATGGATAACATTGAGAAGAATGGGAATTCCAGAACACTTAATTGTGCTCATGTGGAATCTATACATAGAACAAGAGGTAGTGGTTTGAAAAGAACAAGTAGATACTTCATGGTTTAAAATCAGGAAAGTTGTGTGTAAGTGTTGGATCCTTTCACCGTACTTATTCAATCTGTCTGCTGAGCAAATAATCCAAGAAATTGGAATATATGAAGAGAACGTGGCATCAGAACTAGAGAAATACTCCATAACAACTTGTGAAATGCGATGACTAATATTTCCTTGCTGAAACTGAAAAGGAGTTGAAGCACTTACTGATGAAAATAAAAAAACTACAGCCTTCAGTTTGGATTACAACTCAACATAAAGAAAACAAAACTCACAACTGTACCAATAAGCAACATCATGATAAATGGAGAAAAGACTGAAGTTGTCAAGGATTTTATTTTACTTGGATCTACAATCGATGCCCATGGAAGCAGCAGTCAAGAAATCAAACAATATATCACACTGGGCAAATATGCTGCAAAAAAGCTCTTTAAAGTGTTAAAGAGCAAATATGTCACTTTTAAGACTAAGGTACTCCTGACCCAATTCTTGGTATTTTCAATCATCTCACAGGCAAGTGAAAACTGGATGGTGAATAAGAAGGACCAAAGGAAAGCTGATGCCTTTGATTTGTGGTGTTAGCAAAGAAAATCGATAACACTATGTACTACCAGAAGAACAAACAAATCTGTCCTAGAAGTGCAGCCTGGATGCTCTTTAGAAGTGAGAATAGCCAGACTTCATATCACCTAATTTTGTCATGTTGTCAGAGGGGCTGGTCCTTGGAGTAGGAAATCATGTTTGGTAAAGTAGATGGTCACCAAAAAAGGGGAAAAGGGACAGATGCTCAATGAGATGAATTGACACAGTGGCTGCAACAATGGGCTCAAGCACAGCGAAGGTTGTGAGGATGGCACAAGACTGGCAAGTGTTTTGTTCTGTTACGCATAGGGTCACAATGAGTTGGAACTGACTTGATAGTAATTAGTAGCAACAACAACATGATATTAATGAGGCAGGATTAGTGGCAGCTATTGTTAATGAGGCAGGATACACTCTATAAGATTAGCATGTCATTTGAGGCTATCTCTTTTGAGATGTAACAGAGAGTAAACAGGCAAACAGAGAGGGACTTACTACCAACAAGAAAGTAGAGCCAGGAGCAGAGTGCATCCTTTGGACTCAGTGTCTCTACAATGAGAACCTTTAGACCCAGAGGAAAATTCATCCAAGACATATAGAGATCTCTGAGGGATACCAAGTCCACAGATCTTAAAAGGAGATGAGGACCTTCCCACAGAACCAAAAAAGACAGAAAGCATTCCTGCAGAGCTGGCACCTTGAATTAGGACTTCTGCCTTCCTAAACTGTGAGAGAATACATTTCTGTTTGTTAAAGCCATCCACTTGTGGTATTTCTGTTATAGCAGCACTATATTTCTGTTATAGCAGCCCTAGATATCTAGGGAGAGCTCTAGTAACATAGTGCTTAAGGCATTTGACTGCTAACCAGAAGGCTAGCAGTTCAAACCCACCAGCCACTCCTCAGAAGGAAGGTTGGGCAATCTACTTCCATAGTGATACTGCCTTGGGAACCCAAGAAGGGGTCGCTATGAGTCGGGTCTGACTCGATGGCACATAACAACAACAACAACTGATATCTAGGACATCATACATACACACTAAAAAAAGAGACAAAGATCTGTACTATAAACCTGGTCAGGTAATAATTTTAAATGTTATGAAAATAAAACATGCTTGTCTATTGTTTGACTGGAAGCCACAGAAGTGAGCTTAATTCCAGGCCAGAAGGGTGACTAGGGGCCATAGGCTTTAGAGTTTCACCAGTCTCTATGTGATCAGTAAGCCTGGTCTTTTTTATGAAAAAAAATCAAAGTATTTTTGAAAAGTCAAAGAGAATGTGCATTCTTGATGTGTATTAGTTTTCACAATTGGGCCCAAGTATAGCTTAAGTTTAACATGAAAGACTTTTTGATTAAAAAGATGATTAATAATCTTTGACAATCCTGAGCCCAGGTGCCGCTGCTGGAAAGAGTCTAGTGTCTTAGGGATGTGCAAAGCATTCAGTCAATAGGAAGCTTTAGCTAGAGTTCATTCTCTCAACAAGCCCACACATCTGCAAAGGAACCAAAACTAGAATTGGTTCAGATGAACTGGACAGAGTGTGTGAGTTGCACAAGTTCAATGCTACCATCTATGTGATGACAGAAGTAATCTAGAAGATCTTCACCATTGTTTCTACATTTAACATTTTCTGTTTTTATACTTTGTTAAGCAAGTCAATCCACTGTCAACAAAGCCATTGCTGCCAATTTTATTCTTTTATCGACCCATGTGTTAAAAGAGTGGAACTTCTCCATAGAGTTTTCAAGGTTGTAATCTTAACAGAAGCAGATTGTCAGGACTTTCTTCCATGGTTCCACTGGGTGGGTTCAAACTGCCAATGCTGAGTGTAAACTGTTTGGACCACCTAGAGCCCTTGATGCATATGGCATCCCAAATATTAACATGTGAACACGTTTTGTATAAACAGATAGATACGATGAAAACCTTTTAAGGGAGAGGGGAAAAAACAACACTGTAATTTGACATTGAAAATCTTTATCATGAGTTAAAGTTCCATCACTTTAATGTTCTATGACTTTGGGTAAATAAATCACTATACCACTCTGAGCCTTCAGCTTCATATGCACAAAATAAAGTCAGTAGCTCTTGATTCTTTCAGAGTGTTATTAGGAATAAATTAGGTAATATATGTGACAGTATCTTGTAAATGAAAAGGTTTAAATACACATACAAATACACGCTTATATGCACATACATCCAAATATTCTTATGTACTCATGAATACACACACACACACACACACATATACATATATACATACACATATGCAAATATATCCACACTCTAAATACACAAATCATATATATAGCTAGAAAAATAGAATCTGACTGAAATTGTAAAAAGTTAGATGACAGTATTTTTTATTCAGTCATTTCTCTGTAAAAATTCCCTCATCTGTACCTCTCTAAAACCCCGTTCTTAAATGGACATGTAATTTAAAGACATTTATCTATTATAATTGGTTCCATCAGATTCAACTAGTACATTCTTGACATACATATACCTTTAACCATTCCAGGAAGATACTAAAATATAAAAAGTAAAATTTCAAAGTTGGCTAAGTTTTTAACCCTTGCCACACTCACTTCCCTCATCTCCCCTCCATCTTAACTATAACCAGAAATACCTCTTGTTATTATTATTAGGTTCTGTTGAGTCAGTTCCAACTCATAGTGACCCTACGTATTATAGAATGAAACACTGGTACTGTACCATTCTTACAATTGTTGCTATCTCTGAGCCCACTGTAGCAGCCACTATGTCAATTCATCTCATTGGGTGTTCATTTTTTTTGCTTACCCTCTACATAAAATTCCACTATTTCAAAAATGATTTCTTTTTAATGAGAAAATAATGAGAAAAAAGCAGGTGACAATGATGAGTTTTGGAGTCTTGAAAAACCTAACATAAAGACAAGCTTTTTAGAAAGGAAGTTATCTGGTTTCAAAATCTTAGATTTTCAGTTTCAAAAATTCGGTTCTTAGATCTGGAAAGTGAAGATTATACTACAAATCACAAATGTATAAATTCAAGTTCTTGTCCACTCAGACTAGAAAAAAAATGTTAAGTGGTGACAAAAAGAGGGTAGAAGAAGGAGAGAGTCAGAGAGGAAGCAAGGAGGTAGATGATGGAGATTGTCTCTGTGAAGGAACCTAAGCTTTCCTCAGCACTGTGGAGAGTTAAGGAATTGTAAGAAAGTTTGGGCACTTGAGATGGAGGAGCCTGTGCCTACCCCATCCGGTCTCTCACTGCCATGGGAGAAGACAAGCCTCTAAGAATCCTCTAAGCCTTTAGGATCCAGGAGAGCAGAAATGGCTGCATGGGGTTCCTAGGCAGAGAAGCCAGGGTCTCCTTACACAGTGCCCAGCATGCCCTGGAGTCCAGGAAGCCACTAATTTTTTTTTTTTTTTCTTTTCTCAAATGATTAAGAGCTTTACCCTCAGAGCTTACAGATAATGAGATGGGCACACAGACATGATGACCAAGTATGAACATGATAATGCCAGCATGGACATATTGACCAAGAACCAGAGGCCTTCCCTCCTGCTAAGGTCAGTGCTCAGGAAAATAAGACACCATTGAAGGAAAACTTCACATGACCACTCTAAAATAGACACATGGGCAGTGTGTTCCTCAAGTCTGCAACAAAATGGACCTGGGCTAGCATTAGTTAGTGCTATGCTTTACTGACATTCATATATATATAGAGAGAGAGAGAGATTTTTTTTTCCCTCTTCTAGTCAAATTCCCCGACTGATTGGAATCTTTGCTTACCTGGCTATCTTGGATGCTGCTGACCTTCCCTTTTGCTGGGCTGATGAAATTATAAGCAAAGAGCAGCAACAGTGCCAGCGGAATCATGTACAGTTCAAAATTCCAGACAGTGACCAAAAATACCTGATTGGAAAACAAATGAGAATATATGAGGAGAGAAACTCTGAAGATCGACTTCCTGTTTAAGATAATACCTACCTGAAGGAGCTCTTCTGGCACAGTGGATAAGGCATTTGATGCAACGATGCGTCTCTCCTCATCCAGAGCAAAGAAGAATGAAGAAAACCAAAATTCATGGAAACAATTAGTCCTAGCAACTGGTACACCATCTGATCTACAGCCTATACAACTATGAGACCAGAAGAACTAGATGGTGCCCGGCTACCACTGCCAACCACTTAGAAGAGGATCTATGTAGGAGATCCTTGATAGAGAGGGAGAACAATGTGGAACAAAGCTCAAAATCATTTGGAGAAAAAAAAAAAAGGTGGGAGCAGGTTTGCTGGTCTGATAGAGCCTGGTGGAACCACTGAAACTATGGCCCCCAACTACCCTTCAGGTCTGCAATTGAACCCACACCTGTGGTTTCCAGCCAAACAAAATACAGGCATATGAGTTAAACATTTACCTCAAGTAGATACACTCCTTGGAGAGAAAAATCATGGGAGAAAGAAGGGCTGCTTATGCACAGGGAGACAGCTCAGGGGGCAGGAGTATTTGGAGGGATGGACACTGGGAAGAGGTAACTATGGGGAGGAAGTGGGAGGGGGAGCTGTTGCATTGTGGTAAACTGTGGTCAATGACATGAGACAAAGTATATGTGAACTGCTGTATGGAAAGTGAATTTGCTCTGCAAATCTTCACCCAAATCACAATAAAAAAAAAAAAAAAAAAGAAACTATATGATCCCAAGGAGATGATCAGCTAGAGCAGTCTATATCAGACAAAGTACACACTCACCTGCTTGATTTCTACAGGCCTTTAAATCTGCAACCCTCTATTATAGAAGGGAGAGAGAATGGGGTTTGATCCAAGTGCCTGTACTATAGTGTTGCTAGGAATTCCAAAGTAAGAAAGACACACACCCTGCCTCCAAGGAACACACTAATTAGTAGGAAAAATAAGAAATGAACACACAATAATTATGTTTTCACGATTCACTCCTGTTTCAAGAGTGAAATCTTGAGGAAATTACTTTAAAACTTGAGCCTCAGTTTTTCTCTTATCACAGATAAGTCTCGAGGATGAAATAAGAGAATGTGTAGTTATTAGCTGTCAGCTCATACAATGCTTAAAAGTCATCCATACAACACATCAACACAGAAGAGGCAAATTAATGGATCATAAACTTGAATCTTTTCCAAAAAGCAGTTTTAACTATAACAACATTTTTCCCTAAAATTTTAAATTTTTCGTTTTTGGGTAGTATACAGTTATTTCCTCTTTCTGGGTTGCTATTGTAATATTTTCTTAAAATTTTAAATTTTTCCTTTTTAGGAAGTATACAGTTTTTTCCATCCTTCTGGGTTGCCATTGTAAATGGCGGAGCTCTGGAGGCATAGTGCCTAAGGCATTTGACTGCTAACCAGAAGGCTGGCGGTTCAAACCAGCCACTCCTCGGAAGGAAGACTGGGCAATCTACTTCTGTAGAGATACCACCTCGGAAACCCAAGTGGGGTCACTATGAGTTGGAATCGACTTGATGGCACTGAGTTTTTTTTTTTTTTTTTAATTGTAAATGGACTGTCAAGGTGGCACAAACAATAGGCACTTGACTACTTTTCCATAGGTTGTTGGTTCAAGTCTATCCAGACAGGCCTGAGGATCTGCTTCCAAACAGTCACAATACTGAAAATCATATGGAGCAGTTCTCCTCTGCACTCAGGAGTCAGAGTTGCAACTAACAACAATAACAACTGGAAATGGAGTCATTCCTTCTATTATATATTTTTTGCAATTGGTAATTGTTTGCATATAAAAAGTAATAATTTTTATAAATTAATATTTTTAATTAGCAAACTTATTGCATTTTCTTATTGTTTCATAGAACCTATCATTTCATTCTTCTGGGATTTCTAAGAATATAGTCACATAATCTGCAAATAAGGAACCTCTTTTACTTCTTTTCTATACTAATAATATATTTTTTTCTTATTTAATTTCATTGGCTACTACTATCAAAACAATATTAAATAAAACCAGTAATATGGATATCATTGTCTAATTTCTAAGTTTAATATAAATGCTTGCCATGTGCCACTGTTCTACCATTAAGCATGATGTTGACTTTTGGTTTGTGCTTTATAAATGATATTACTTAAGAGTATACAAAAAATACACATACACAACAATTTTTTTCTCTTAAACTAGAAAATTCACATTGATATTATTATTCTTTATGTGGCTGAAATATTATTTCAATAGTTTTTATATATACTCCAAACTTTATAAAAAAAACATTTTTAAATGAGAATATTTTCATCTATTTCAACAAGGGTTTTGTTTAATTAATATTATTTTTTAAGTCAGGAATGGATGGTGGTTCATCAACTGTCCTTCCAATATCTTCTAAAATGGTAAGGAGAGTTTTCTTTCTCATTTTAAAAAATCAATATAAAACAAACGAAAACTAAACTCACTGCCATCCAGTCAGTTCCAACTCATAAATGTTATTGTTGTTGTTACGTTCTGTCGAGACAGACCTGAGTCATAGCGACCGCTCCTTGGGTTTCTGAGGCAGTATCACTATGGAAGTAGATTGCTCAACCTTCCTTCAGAGGAGTGGCTGGTGGGTTTGAACCTCCAGCCTTCTGGTTAGCAGTCAAGTGCCTTACACACTGCACTATCAGAGCTCCCCAACTTATACATGATGGGTTATATTTACAATTTCCTAATACTGAAGCAACTTTGTACTTCCAAGAGAAATCCATACAGGAGTAAAGTATATATACATATGATATAGTTGCCCTGGAGTTGAATACAATTCAGCTGGTCCATGTGTGTCAGAGTAGAGCTGTGCTCCGTAAGGTATTCAATGGCTGATTGTTGGAAGTAGATCTCCAGATCTTTCTCTGCAGTGCTTCTGGGAGGATAAGAACAGTCAACCTTTCAAGTAGAAGCTGAGGGCTTCAAGTGTTTGCACCACTCAGGGATTCTTGAATGAGATATTGTTGTTATGTTCTGTTGAGTCACCTCTGATTCATAGGGACCCGATGTATAACAGAACAAAACATTGCCCAGTCCTGTGCCATTCTCAAATCCATATTATGCTTGACTGAGATATAAGACTCTTTTAAGGTGCTGTTGTATATTCTTTGCTCATATATGAAGATGTTTTGCACAGATATCCATGAGACACATATATCTACTACTTGCTTTTTGTGTTACCTTCAGGTTTTGATATCATGACTATTTTTAAAGTATCTTCTTTCTTTATCTATCCTCCAGATATTATTTTTATATTAAAAGGACCTCTAGTGAATATTATTTTTATATTGCTTGTTGCTATATGCCATCGAGTTTGACACGACTCATAGCGCCCCCTTCTTGGGTTTCCGAGGCAGTATCATTTAGGGAAGTAGATTGCCTCTTCTTCCTTCTGAGGAGTGGCTGGTGGGTTTGAACCGCCAGCCTTCTGGTTAGCAGTCAAGTGCCTTATGCACTATGCTACCAGAGCTCCATAAATATAGTACATAGACTAAGTTTAAAAATACCTACGAATTAAAAAACACCAAACATTAAAAATTGTTAATGTGCTACCATATTTTATTGATTTACTTACTCTTTTTCTTTTCTTTTCTTTTTTAATTGTGATTTGGGTGAAAATTTACAGAGCAAATACATTTTCCATACAGCAGTTCATATACACTTTGTCTCATGACATTGACCACAATTTACCACAATGCTACAGCTCCCCTCTTACTTCCTCCCAATAGTTAGCTCTTCCCTGTGTCCATCCCTCCATGTACTCCTGCCCCCTGAGTTGTCTCCCTGTGCATAAGCAACCCTTCTTTCTCCCAAGATTGTTCTCTCCAAGGAGTGTATGTAACTCAGGTAAATGTTCAACTCATATGCCTGTCTATTGTTTGGCTGGAAGCCACAGGCATGGGTTCAATACCAGACCTCAAGGGCAGCTAGGGGCCATAGTCTCAGTGGTTCACACCAGGCTCTGTCAGACCAGCAAACCTGGTCCCACCCTTTATTTTTTCTCCAAATGATTTTGAGTTTTGTTCCACATTGTTCTCCCTCTCTATCCAGGATCTCCTATGTAGATCCCCTTCCAAGTGGTTGACAGTAGTAGCTGGGCACCATCTAGTTCTTCTGGTTTCATAGTTGTATAAGCTGCAGAATGGATGGTGTACCAGTTGCTAGGACTAATTGTTTCCATGAATTTTTGGTTTTCTTCATTCTTCTTGGCTCTGGACAATGAGGGACCCATCATTGCAACTAGATGGCAGCTTGCAAGCTTTTAAGATCCCAGTCACTAGTCACCAAAGTAAGAGGTGGAACAATGTTTTGTGTAGTATGTTATGCCAATTGAACTTGATGTTGCCTGTGACTATGGTCCCGAGCCCACAGGTCCCACTACTCTGTCCTTCTGGGTAGCTGGCTGTGACCAAGCAGTGACTACAGGCTTGCCCCTTGAAAGCTCTACAATACACCTGGGAATTCAGATTATACATATAAACTTATAGGATCATTGTCTGACAACCCTATACATGTTCTTGGGTACACTCCTCACTTCATAGACATACCTAATAGTTCAACCTGTCCAGCCATCTATCTGCCCGTATACACGTATTTGCCTTCACTGACAACGCAGTACTATATGTGCAAAAGGGCTCATCTTTGTTGTCTGCACCTCCCACATACCTCTCTATGACTTTCTCATCCTCAATGCCACCATATTGATCACTCACATTTGGTACATTGCCCTTCTCTTCACCCAAATCAATACTTATCTCTATCTGTCTAACAGTGTTTCCT
>NW_006921606.1:16402364-16445566 GCF_000298275.1 Orycteropus afer afer
TGATTGATCCCTTTCCAAAGAAGTATCCAGGTATTTGTCTTCAATCTTGTTAATTCTGTCTTCCATTGTATCAATTCTACTCTTTTGCCCTTCCAATGTGTTATCTATTTCTGACTATTATTAATCTTCTGGATTTCTATCTGTAGATTTAGAATCATTTCTAATTTTTCATTTATTTTGTCATTTTGTTCTTATATTTTCTTCCAATATGCTTCTAGGTATTTTTCTGTGTTTTCTTTGGTCTGTCTCTCAATCCTTTGAAGACACCCAAATATAATTCTTTTGAATTCCTTATCAGGGAGTTTCAATGTTGCTTCTTACTCAGGGATGTGTTCTGGGTCTGTATCCTGCTCCCTGTTTCCATCACTTTATCTTGCTTCTTTGTGTGGACTGTGATGGTCTGTTGTCTCTGAGACATTGTGGCACTGTTGTATTTAGATCTCTCTTAACTGTTTGTGAAGAGCAGCCAAGGGTGATTCATGGTCTTTTTTGTGGTTTTTATCATTGGCCCATTGGTGGAGAAGGAAGTGATGGCTCTCACTTGATAAGTGAAGTTGCAGGAGGCGTGGGTGTAGTTGTGTCTTATGGGGACTGTTGATGTCTCCCACTCAGACAAAAATCCCAATTGAATAACCATCAAAAAAGTAAAAGCACATAGACAAAAAAATTACACCATGTAATCACACAGGAACAGTAACCAAAAAAAGGAAAAACGAAGAAGAAAAAAACAAGAAAATCTACAATATCTGGGGATAGGGCACTAAGAGAGAAGAGGTAGAGATGGAGAATAATGAAGAAAAAAATGGGAAATGTGCAAAAAAAAAAAAAATAAAGAACAGGGTTAACCATGAGAAGAAAGGTTAAAAAAAACTAATTTTAAAAAATGTTTTTTTCAACCAGGAACAGGGAAAATAAAAAAGCTGAAAACTAGGACCTGATAGGAGAATAATAAAGAATAATAGTAAAAAGGACAAAAGTATTAATAATAATATTAGTTTTAAAACACACAAATACAAGCAAACTAAACACCAGAAAAAAGAAAGAGAAAAAGAAAAAAAAAAATCAGTGGAGAACAGGGCAGGGCACCAAGTTCCATCCCAGCACATAGACTGGGATGGAGTTCCTGCAGGCCCAGAAGGTGGGTGGGAGTAGGGGATGGCCAAACCTCCATTAAGAGTAACAAGAGGAATGTTGCACTTTTTCAGGACAACAGAGTGTCCTTGGTGTTGCTGGCAAGCAGAACCTGTTCTTAAGCCCCTGGAATCTGGGAGAGCGCTGTCTCTTTAAATATCCAAAATGCTCAAGCGGCTTGTAAACATTCAAAATGGCAGCACCCTCTGGACAGGCAAAAGTCCACAGCTCAACCCACCTTCCTTTTCCCCGCTGCTTCGCCTTATTCCCCAGCCACCAGAGCAGTTCTCCATGCAGTCCCTGGCTAGCAGGGCTGATTTTAGGTTAATTCTTAGGTCCTACCACCACTCGGGAATCTCCAAGCTGTCTGTGCTGTCAAGATTGCTCAGGATCGCTGCCAGACTGCAGCTGCATCTCTCTTCTTTTTTGGTACTTACATGCAAATTTTTTCTGCTATTTGGTGTTTGGTCCACATCTATATTCTTCCCTTCAAGGCTCAGGGGTCCAGGATTATCTTCTGTGTCTGCGTTAATTGGTTCCCCTTTTCTTTGTTGAAGAAGGTCTGTGCAGTCTTTCTGCCTAGTCCGCCATCTTGGAATCTCCCTCTTTTTCTTTTTTAAAATAAAGCAATTTAGATAGTTGGCCCTCATTATCAACTTTCTTCTTTCCTCGTCCTCCCTTTCCTAGAGCAAATCATATCTTAAAACTTACATGAATCATTCCTACTTGAAAACACATTAGGTTCAGGAAAATCAATATGTAATATTAGAAATAACAAACAATGATACCAAAGTGTTAATATTATTCTGAAAATATTTTAGATCAAATATTTTATTTTAAAGATCCATAGAGAGTTTTTTAGTTCTCTAGTGCTATTATAAAAAGAATACCACAAGTGGGTGTCTTTGACAAATGGAAACTTATCCTACAGTTTAGGAGGCAAGAAGTCTGAATTCACAGTGCTGGCTTTAGGGGCTGGGTGAAGGTCCCTTAACCTTGAGCTTCAGTTCTGCCTCTTGTTCCAGGACAACTGAAGCTGGAGGCTTCTTTTGACTCATGCAGCTCCTGGCTGCTGAGGCTAACTAACCCAGGATTGGCAGGTAAAATGGCCCAATCCCAAGATCAGCAGGCAAGATGGCAGGCCACTGGTTAAAGTCCAGGAACTGAAGATGAAGACTTGCCAAATTTCAGGATCCAAATGTGCCCAAAAGCTCAAGACCGTTCTAAAACCTACTCTATATATACTGGAAGCAGGTCACACCCTGAAGGTAACCCCTTCAATCACTTAGCTGTTCACAGCAAATTCCTCTGCGGAGCTGACTACAATCTCATCATGGGGAATAATTACATCCAGCTGCCAAGATACTTACAACCAATGCCCAGACAAGTTGACACACAACCTTAACTACCACATTCTACCCCTTGTCAAGTTGGCACCTGTACAGATCTCCTTTGTTGGGTGGCCCTATTCTCCTAATGCATCTGAGTGGTGACCTCACCCCCTTGGCCTAGCAAACCTCATTCTTCTGACTCTTGTGTATGGCAGCCACACATAGCATGTATGGCCCCATTCCACTGGCACTCATGTACAATAGCCCCACACTCTAGAATCAAGTGGCTGAAGATGTGACCCTTTGAAACCTAGGAGGCTGTGGTGGTTCCACCCTTTGAGACTGCTTCCCATCTTCCTTGTCTCTTCAGCTCTACCACTTATGCACAATGGCAACCCACTCCTCCAGAAAGCCTCTTGCCCCAAAGCATTCAGCTTTCTCACTCTGTGGGCTGGCAAGTCTGTCCTTCTGTCTCATTCTGGTCTCTCAGCTCTGCTGTCACCATCTATCTGCTGATCTCTCTGCCATGGTCTCAGCACAGGGATCCTGGGTCCAAGGACATGCACTACTTCTGCTTCCACATTTTAGGTATCTGGTAGAGGAGCATCCCACTCTCTCAGTACCAAATTCTGTCTTAATTCTCTAGTGCTGCTATTAAAAGAATACCACAGGTATATGGCTTTAACTAATAGGAATTTCTTATTTTACATTTTAGGAGGCCAGAAGTCCAAAATCACAGTGCTGACTCTAGGGGCTGTTTGAAGTTCCCTAGATCCTAGGCTTCAGTTCTGCCTCTTGTTCCAGACCACTGGAGCTAGAAGCTTCTTCTGACTCATGCAGCTACTGCCTGCTGAGGCTGACAAACTCAAGATCAGAAGGTAAAAAGGCACAATGCCAAGTTCAGCACGCAACACAGGGTTGTAGGGAAAAAGGCCAGGGACACCTTAAAGAGTGTCCAGTGTGCCCAGAAGGACCCAGGAAGCCATTATATTATCTATATATCTCTATATATCTCATATATATCTCATTTATACATCAGATATAACTCATATATACATGTGATCTTATTGCTTTAAATATATATCTATCTCTCTGTATATTTGTATGATCTTTATTGTCTCAAATTTTTTTTTCCTTTTGAGTTGGAAACAAACATTTGATTTGAACTCTCCTTATAGTCAACTTTTGCAACTAAATGTGTGTAATGATGCATACTTTCCTCTCCCATCTGCATTGACACTTCTGTCGTTTGTCAAGTTCACACAAGAGTCGGTTGATCTGTTGTTTCTGATCCTCTTTTCTCTTTCACACACACACATGCACATAGATGTGCATATGCACACACACATATAACCATATATATATATATATATGTATATATATATATATACATATTTATATATATATAACCAAACTCACTGCCTTTGAGTCAGATTTGACTCATAGCGACCCCTCCTTGGGTTTCTGAGGTGATATTACTACAGAAGTAGATTGCCCAATCTTCCTTCCTTCAAGGAGTGGTTGGTAGATTTGAACTGCCAGCCTTCTGGTAAGCAGTCAAATACTTTGGGTACTATGCCACCAGAGCTTATATATATATATATATACATAAAACCACATTTTTAAACTTGATTTAGTAATCAGGTGACATCTGATTAGGCAAATCTCTACTATTACACCTTCAAAATTACCTTGGATATTTTTTGCCCTTTGCTTTTCTACATGCATTTTAGAATCAATTGGTAAAATTTCATAAAATTTTTGGTGAGATTTTGATTGGAATTGTCTGATTTGTCTGATTTTATACATCAATTTGGAGAGTATAGATATCCTGATACTGATTTTCTGAATCATAAGGATTATTTATTTCTTTATATATTTATTTCAAAACATTTTATTTTACCATAATGATTTCATACATATTTGATTATTTTTAAAATTATTTCAATTAACTGTTTTGCTACTACTATGATATTATAAAGTATATGATATTTAATTTATGTACTTTGGTTGGTTACTGCCGGCCACTGTGACGCTGATTTTCATATGCTGTCCACATTCTTCCTGAGTTTTCCTATTGGGATACTCTTGGAGATCTGATGTAGAAAGGCCTATAAACTGCAAATCATGACACTTTTTTCTATTGCCTTTCAATCCATATGTTACTTATATTTTCTCTTAATGCTAAACTTGTATGCATTTTTTTTTCATGAATAGATGTAGAATTTTTCAATATTTTTTAATCAATTCAGATTATCACATTGGTGATTTCTTCCTATTAACATGACATGCTTCATAAACTTTCTTTTATTTAATGTTTTGTAATATATCTTTTCCAATAACTTTCTTTTTGATTCTTTTTTAAAAGTTTCTTTTGCAATTTTTTAAAATTATGGACAATACAGAGAAAACAGTACTGTGATATCTCCAGTAGATAAAGCTCGAGATTCTTAGGAATGTTCTATTTTCCTTTTATTTATAATTCTTTTTGGATTAGTGACTTTAAATGTATTCTAAATGGGTTCTGTTTCTACATGTCTATCTACTAGATAAGTAGAATGTTATTTTTTTTTTAATAGTAAATATAACAAACAAGAAAAAAAAGAGACTGACATAAAACATTGAGCAAAATTAAGAAATAGCATATGTTTATTTTAATTGTCATAAGGCTTTTTAGAAAACTGATTTGGCTAAATTAAATGCACAGCAACCAATATTATGATAGCTGTATTAGATAAGACTTCATATGCCATAACATTCACTGCTATGAGGTAAATTTAAGAGACTTTAAAAAGTGTTTACAACAAAATTGGGCCACATTTACATGACACATTCAAATAGAACCAAAATTATTTTAGAGTAAGACAGGAGTGCCTTTAGAAATACATTTAAAAAGAAAAAAAAAAAAAATCAGTGCATAATTACTAATTCTATGTTTTTGTTGTTGTTAGGTGCTGTCGACTCATAATGACCCCATGTACAACAGAGTGAAACACTGCCCAGTTCTGTGCCATCTTCACAATCCTTGCCATGCTTGAGCCCATCATTGCAGCCATTGTGTCAATCCATCTCATTGGAAGTCTTCCTCTTTTTCTCCGCCCTTCCACTTTACCAAGCATGATATCCTTCTTCAGGAAACGGTCCCTTCTGACTACATGACCAAAGTAGGTGGGATAAAGTCTGGACATTTTTACTTTCAAAGAACATTCTGCCTGCACTTGTTTGTTCTTCTGAAAGTCCATAGTATGTTCAGTATTCTTCACTAACACCATAATTCGAAGGCATCACCTCTTCAGTTCTCCTTATTCATTGCCCAGATTTCACATGCATATGAGGTGACCAAAAATAACATGGTTTGGGTTAGATGCACCTTAGTCTTCAGAGTGATATCTGTGCTTCTTAACACTTTAAAGAGTTCTTTTATAGCAGATTTTCTCAATGCAATACAATGTCTGATTTCTTGACTGCTGGTTCTATGGGTGTTGATTATGAATCCAAGTAATATGAAATCCCTGACAACTTTAATTTTTATTTATCATGTTGTGGCTTATTGGTCCAGCTATAAGGATTTTTGTTTTCTTTATGTTGAGGTCTAATCCATACTGAAGACTGTATAATTCTACAGTGAAGGATTAATTTGCTAACAAATCTATGCCACAAGATAAATATAAACCTTTGACAAATAAACGAACAAAATAGTATCAGAAGTTTCTACAGTTTAAACAAAATTTATTAAATTTTCCAGAAGAGTTGAAACCTTAGAAGAAGAGATCTATATGAGGTCACTTGACAGTTTTTGTACTTTTGACCCACAAGCAACTATAGTCACAGTAGTGGGGCCAATGGATAAAATTCCAATAAAAACTTGCCATCCTTCTGAGAGGAGGAAGCAGGAAAAGGAGTCTGGGACAACCAGGACCACCAGAGAGTGAGGAACACTGGGAGGAGAGCACTAGCAAAGAAAAACCCAAATTCTGTTTGTGAATTCTGTTAAAGTCCCTAGCTATTTGTGGGAGAGACACAAAGCAATATGAACTGGCTTTTAAGTTGCCATCCATATGAAATGTGATGAAGTTTGCCTTTTGAGTCTGAAATATTTTTAAATAAAAACATTCTAAAACAAAACTGACATTATTTGGGAGAATATAACAGAATTTTGAGTCTCCAAGATATAATCCAAAATCACATGACAAACAAATAGCCAAGGAAATGGAATCCATTTTTGAAGGAAAAGCAATCAACAGCTGCCAAACCTAAGGTGATCAGGGTTTGAACTTATCAGACAAGTACTTGAATTACTGTTGTTGTTGTTGTTATGTGCTGTTGAGTCATCTCCAAGTCCTAGCCACCTTATGTACAATAGAGCAAAACTCTGCCCAGTCCTGTACCTGCCTCATGATCTCTACTATACCTGAGCCCATTGCAAGAGTCACTGTGTCATTTCATCTTGTTGACAGCCTTCTCCTCTTTCGTTGAGCCTCCACTTTACCAAGCATAACATCTTTCTCTAGAGAATGGTCTTTTTTACCAACATATCCAAAGTAGGTGAGATGAAGTCTGGCCATTCTCGCTTCCAAGGAGCATTCTTGATGCACTTCTTCCAAGACAGATTTGTTCTTCCAGCAGTCCACAGTACTTTCAGCATTCTTTGCCAACACCACAACTCAAAAGAATCAACTTTTCCTCTGTCTTCCTTATTCATTGTCCAGTTCTCACATGCTTATGAGGCAATTTAATATACCATGGCTTGGGTAAGGTGCATCTTAGTATTCAAGGAGATATCTTTGCTCTTTAGTGCCTGAAAGAGGTCTTTATCAACAGATTTGCCCAATCCAATACATCTTCTGGTATCTTGACTGCTGCTTCTTCTGATGTCTTCTGTTATCTTGACTGGTATTGACTGTAGAATCAATTAACATGAAGTCTTTGACAACCTTCAATCTTTCCTCCATTTATCATGATGCTGCTTATTGGTCCAGATGTGAGGATTTTTATTTTCTTTATATTGAGGTGTGATCCATTCTGCAGACTGTAGTCTTTAATATTCATCAGTAACTGCTCCAAGTCATCCTCACTTTCAGCAAGCAAAGTCATGTTGTCTGCAAATCTCAGGTTGTTAATGAGCCTTCCTCCAATATTAATGCCATGTTCTTCATATAGTCCAGCTTCTTAGATTATTCGTTCACCACACATAAGTATGGTGACAGGATACAACCCTGATGCACTCCCTTCCTCATTTTAACCATGCAGTATCCCCTTGTTCTGTTTGAATGACAGCCTCCTTGTCTATGAACATGTTCCTCATCAGTACAATTAAGTGTTCTGGAATTCCCATTCTTCTCAATGTTATCCACCATTTGCTGTGATCCATACAATCAAATTCTTTTGCATAGTAAATAAAACACAAGTATACATCTTTCTGCTATTCTCTGCTTTGAGCCAAGATCCATCTGACGTCAGCTATGATATTCCTCACTCCGTGATCCCTTCTGAATCCAGCTTGCATTTCTAGAAGTTCTCTGTCAATATATTGCTGCAACCATTTTTGAATTATCTTCAGTAAGATTTTACTTGTATATGATATCACTGATATTGTTCGATAATTTCTACATTCTGTGGGATCATCTTTAAAGCACCTATTAAAAATATGCTCACTGAGATAAAGAAAAATAAACCCATAATGAATAATAATCCAGTGCAATCAGTTGCTGTCTGGTCAATTCTGATTAATGGAAACCCCATATGTATTAGAGAAGAACTGTCAGCCATAGGTATTCAATGGCTGATTTTTTCCTAGATTCCCCAGGCCTTTATTCTGAGGCACCTGTGCATGAATACTGTGGTGATTATGTTTCTTTGTCAACTTGGCTAGGTCTGAGTGTCTGGGCAACTCGATGGGGTATTCCCCATAATGAGACTGGTAAACAACTCCATGGTGGAATCTCCTGTGGGCAGCTGAATAGCTGCCTTTGGATATGTGGTCTGCTTCCTGTATATAAGCAGCAGCATTGAGAATGGTCTCTAGCTTATGACATGCTTGGACCCTGCATGTAGTTGTGTCATTGTTCAGCAGCCTGCCATGCTCTGCCAACCTTGGGACTTACAATGGACTTAAGTTAATGCCCTGCCATGTGGTTTGGTAACATAGGGACTGTGCCTTTTTACTTGTCAACCTTGGGTTTCTCCGCCTCAGCAGCTAGCAGCTATCTGAGTGAAGAAATGCCTCTAGCTCCAGTGGGCTGGGAGCAGGAGGCAGAGCTGGACAGCAAGGTTGAGGAGCTTTCACCCAGCCCCTAGAGCTTGCACTTTGAATTTGGACTTAAAGCCTCCAAATTGTGAGAGAATAAACTCCTATTTGTTAAGGCTGTCCCACTGGTATACTTCTTGTCAGAGTGGCACTAGGTAACCAGAACAAATACAAACTTCTAACCTCTTGGTTAACAACCAAGGGACCACATTTGGTTACAATGGTAGACTTGAATAGTGCTAACATGTACCTTATGGCTAGTAACGTCTAAGATATTTACAAGCTGATCTTTACAGGAAGGAGCCCTGATACACAATGGTTTAGTGCTCTGCTGCTAACCGAAAGGTCAGCATTCAAACCCACAAGTTGCTCTGTGGCAAAAAAAGATACAGCAGTCTGTTTCTGTGAAGAGTACAGCCTTGGAAACCATACAGAATAGTTCTATTCTGTCCTATGGATCTCTATGAATCAGAATTGACTCAATGGCAATACATTTTGTTTTTTTTTTTTTTTTTTGAGTGTGACCTTTACAGGAACATTTGCTAACCCCCTACATACATTATGACATTTAGAGTTCTTAGTTTAACAACAAGACCTTCCATGAACTAGCTCCACTGTTGTTAGTTGCTATCAAGTCAGTTCCCACTCAATGGCAACCTTACACTGGGCACAGTCTAAGCCCTTTTTAAGAGGGTTAGTATGTTTGACTTCATTGTTGAAGCCACGGAAGCAACCTCATTGAGGATTTCCTTCATTTTCCTTGGCCCCTCTTGACTATATTTCATAAACCAACACTCACTCATGAATTCTAGGTTCTTAAGCATGCTGTACCACTTACAGACCTCAAGATACATAAAACAGCCCTGGTGGCACAATGGTTAAGCACTTGACTGCTAACTAAAAAGTTAGCAGTTCAAAACCACCTAGTGGCTCCATGGTAGAAAGAAAGACCCAAGAATCTACTCCCATAAAGATTGCAGCCAAGAAAACATTAAGCGGAAGTTCTACTCTTGTTACATGGGATCATCATGTATTGGAATTGACTCCATGGCACCTAACAACAGCAACAACAAGTACACTGAACCACTTGCAGACAACAAGTTCAAAACAATGATCAAGATTTCGTGTTTCTGAACACACTCTTCCCTTACTTAGAAAGCGCTTTCCTCAACTGCTTGAGCATTTCCTCTCCTCTGAAGTATTCTCTCTCTTTCCCCCAGGGCTTGGGCATAGCACACTAATCCACCTTTCTGTCACTACTTTACTTCACACACAACTTCATTATTCATTTTACATTCAGCAGTTATTTGCTAAATATCTACTATGAACCAGCATTGATTAAGACATAATGTGAGCAAAACAAACAAAACCTAGCCCTCATAGACACTGCATTGTATTTGGGGATTACAATTGAGATGGACAGAAAAAAAAAAAATAAGTCCACTACATAGTATATGTCAGATGATAAAAGCTGTCAGAAACAAACAGGGATGAAAGGAGGGTATTACCAGGCAGTAGGCTGGGGCTGCAATAAGTTGATCAGGGAAGGGCTTACTGATATGGCAGCAGGTTAGCAAAGACCTCAGAGGAACGGTGGTTATGGGGTACAGAATGTTTCCAGACAGGGGAAACAGCAAATACAAAAGATCTGGAGTGGGAGTATACATATTTTTTTTTTTTTAAAGAAACAGCAAGGACTCTGTGGCAAAAGAAGAGTGAACAAGAAGTCTAGAAAGAACTGACAACAGTACTGGAGCCAATGCCAGAGCACTGGGTCAATGATTATCAGGGCTCTGGCTTTAATTCTAAGGTAAATGCTGAGCTGTTGGAGGGTCTGAATAGAAGAGTGACAAGATCTAACCCACATTTAAAAAGGACCACTCTGGCTATGTAATGAGAACACAGCATAAAAAGACAAAGACAGAAGCACAGACTTTACTTAAAACCCTTTTGCAATGATCCAGTATAGACTTAACTATAGCTTAAAACCAGGCTGATGTCAATGGAATTAATCAGAAGTGGACATGTTTTGACTCTATTTAGAAAGTAGAGTCAAAAGATTTGCAGATAGTAAGGATGAGGGGTAATTAAAAGAAAATCATCAAGATTAATCCCAAAGTTTTGAGTTTGAAAAGTTGGAAGAATGGAATTCTTCATTAACAGAGATAAAAGAATTCTATAAGAGGAACAGGTTTGGGGAGGGGATGCAAAGAGGCCTATGAGATGTCTATACAGAGACATAAAGTAAGTAGTCTGGAATTCAGGGTAGAGCCTAGGGCTGGAATCATAAATCTACAAATAGATCCAGACAGTTAGTTTTAAAGGTATCAGGCTGGATTATCTTAGCATGGGGCCGTATTAAGAGAAATGGACAAGTGACCCCTGGGAAAGTTCAAATTTAGAGGTCAAGAAGTTTAGAAGAAGTAAGAAAAGAAAATTGGGGAGGAACCAGGCAGAAACAGACATACTAGAATACTATGGTATGTTAATGTTGAATGGTGCAGAAAGTGTTAATAGAAGATTGAGAGAATGCACAGCCACTGTACTAAAAACAGTTGGTCAACATTCAACCATTTTTGGAGATAATATATGATCAAGAACTGGCAGTATTAAAAGAATAAGTCCAACCTTCACTGAAGGAAATGGAGAAAAACAAAGCTCTAGGAATTGATGGTATACTCTTTGAGATATTTTAACAAACAGACACAGTGCTTGAGGTGCTCACTCATTTATACCAAGAAATTTGGGAGACAGCTACCTAGCCAAGTGACTGTAAGAGATCCATAGTTGTGTCCATTCCAAAGAAAGGTGATCCAACAGAATGTGGAAATTATTGAACAATATCATTGATTGGACACAAGTAAAATTTTGCTGAAGATAATTCAAAATTGTTGAAGGAGTATATTGACAGGGAACTGCCAGAAATTTAAGCCAGATTTAGAACAGGGTGTAGAAGAAGGGATGTCAGATAGTTCTTGACTGAAATCAAAGAACACCAGAAAGATGTTTACTTGTGCATTACTGAGTATGCAAAGGCATTCAACTGTATGGATCATAACAATTTATGCATAACATTGCGAAGAATGGGAATTCTAGAATACTAGTTGTGCTCATTGTGTACATACACCAAGAGGCAGTGGTCAGAACAAAACAAGAGGATACTCGCTGGTTTAAAATCAGGAAAGGTAAATGTTTTCGTTACCTCTCATGCTGCTCTGACTGGAATAGACTGCAAATGGGATGGCTTTAACAAACAGGAGTTTATACTCTTATAATTTTGGAGGTTAGAAGTCCAAGTTCCAGGTACCAGGCTCTAGGGTCTTGGTGAAAGCCCCTTGACCTTGGGCTCCAGCTCTGCCTTTTGCTTCTGGCCCAATGAAGTTAGAGGCATCTCTTCATTCAGGTAGCTGCTAGCTGCCGAGGCTGACAAACCCAAGGTCGACAAGTGAAAAGGCACACTCCCAATATTTCCAAACCACATGGCAGGCCATTAATTCAAGTCCATTAAAAGTCCCAGAATTGGCAGGGCAACATGGCAGGCTGCTGAACAACAACTTGGCTACATGCAAGATTCTAGCGTGTAATCAAACTGGAGACCTTCCTCAAAGTTGCTTCTAACATATTAGAAGCAGACCACATCCCTAAAGCGGCTATTCAGCTGCTCCAATAGATTTCACCATTGAGTTAATTATCAATCTCACTACGGTGAAAAACTACATACAGCTGCCTAGCCACTCAACCAGGCCCAGCCAAGTTGACAATAACCTTAACTACCACAGTAAGTATCAGGGTTGTATCCTTTCCCTGTTCAATCTGAATGCTGAGCAAATAATCTGAGAAGTTGGACTATATACAGAAGAACATGGCATCAGGATTGGCGGGAGACTCATTAACAACCTAAGATATGCAGATGACACAACTTTGCTTGTTTATAGTGAAGAAGACTTGAAGTGTTTACTGATGAAGATGAAAGTATGGATTATACCTCAACGTAAAGGAAACTAAAATCCTCACAAATGGACCAATTAGCAACATCATGATAAATGGAGAAAAGACGGAAGTTGTCAGAGATTTCATTTTACTTGGATGCACATTAATGCCCATGGAAGCAGCAGTCAAGAAATCAGAAGATTAGGGAAATGTGTTGCAAAAGACCTGTTTATAGTGTTGAAGAGCAAAGATGTCACCTTGAAGACTAAGGTGCACCTGACCCAAGCCATGGTATTTTTCATTGCCTCATATGCGTGTGAAAGCTAGCCAATGAATAAGAAAAACCTCAGAAGAAATGATACATTTGAACTGTGGTAGTGGTGAAGAACACTGAAAATACCATGGATGGTCAGAAAATGGAACAAATCTCTCCTGGAAGATGTGCAGCCAGAATGCTCCATAGACATGAGAATGGCCAGACTTCATCTCTCAGACTTTGGTCACATTATCAGAAGGGACTAGTCGCTGCAGAAGGATAATCATGTCTGGCAAAGTAGAGGGTAGCAAAACAGGAAGACCCTCAAGGACATGGAATGACACAGTAGCTGCAACAATGGGCTCAAGCACAGCAGATTGTGATGATGTCGCAGGAACAGATAGTGTTTTGTCCTATTGTACATAGGATCACTAAGAGTCAGAACTGACTTAACACAGCAAACAACAATAACAACACATGTCTGATAGGTGTCCAGGGGTAGGGAGGGATGGGTAATGGTAGAATGGAGAAGAAGCAATATATGGACATAAAGTAGCTGAGACTTTTCTACTCACTGCTGTCGAGTCGAATCCGACTCAAAGCAATCCTTCCTTGGGTTTCCGAGGTGGTATCTCTATGGAAGCAGATAGCTTAGTCTTCCATCTGAGGAGTGTCTAGCGGGTTTGAACTGTCAGCCTTCTGGTTAGCAGTCAAATGCCTTAGGCACTATGCCAGAGGCCCTGAGAGTTTTCTAGTACTGTTGGAATATATCAGTTCTCAGATTCAAGAAGCTCTTCAAAAAATCCTTATCAGGATAAATAAAGAAGAATCAATGTCTATACACCTAGGAAAAAGAGAAGAATTTAAATAGAGCTAGAGAGAAAAGATAATTCAACTACAAAGAAAAATCAATTTGAGTGACTTTGTATTTCTGGGAGCAAAAGATAACAGAATAACATGGCACATATATTCAGTTTCAATTTAGAATCTTGTATCACACAAACTACCTTTAAAGATAGAGAAATAAAGATGTTTTCTGAACACATTAACCAGGAGAGCTTATAACCAAAGATATTCATCAAATTATATACAAAAGCTGTACATCAAACCAAAGAAAAATTGGTGAGCAAAATTAAGAGCAAATGTGCATGCTAATTTTAATAAACACTGTCATATTAAAAAAAAAAGTCTAATTTTTAATAAGACAATCTAGAGCAAAAATGTCCTTTTTGGGGTTAGCTGCCATCTAATCAGCCCCCTACTCATGGCAAACCCATGAAAAATGGAACAAAACACTGCTTAGTTCTGTGCCATACTCATGAGTGGCTGCAAATTAGACCAGTGTTATCCATGGCATTTTCACTGGCCAATTTTTAGGAATAGATCATCAAGCCTAGTCCCTCATAGTCTGGAAGCTCCCACAAAATCTTCTCAGCATCACAACAACATGTAAGCCACCACTAACAGATGGGTTGTGGCTGTGCATGAGTTGCATTGGCCAAAAATAAATATCAGAGCTCATACTTCAAAGGCAAGAATTCTACTACAGATCAACCAATGTTCCCAGATAAAATAAAGAACAACAAAAACCTATAAATTTGGAGATATATGTTTTGATTGAAATAACTCTAGATACCCTTATTTATCTGTTTCTTGAATGTATGGTAACACCTGTTTCTTAAGTTGCCTATGTTTTGCTTTGTGGGAAGATTTTAAATTATTGACTCTATTATTTCATGAGTTTAGAACGATTTGATACCTTTCTTTTTTCAATCACTTTGGATAGGTTGTTCTAGAATTTTATTCACTTAAGATATGCTTTGAAATTTTAAAGATAAATTATTAATGATATTATTTTATATTTAATCTCTGTAAAACTAAATTTTTCATTTTAATTCTTGATAGTCTCTATTTGTTACTTTAGTCTTTGTGCACTGAAAACATTCAGATAACAATAATCAATTTTATTAGTCTTTCCAAAAAGCCAGCTTTTAAACTTTGTTATTCCTTTATACCTTATACTTGTATTCTACTTCAATAATTTTTGCTTTAATTTTATTACCTTCTTAATTCTAATTGTATTGTGAAATTTGGAAACAAAGAAGAAGCATCAGCAGTTGGAAAATATGGCCTTGGTGATAAATATGACACTGGAGATCATGCAATAGAATTTTGCAAGACCAAGGACTTATTCACTGAAAATACCTTGTTCAACAACAGAAATGGCAACTCTACATGTGGGCTTCACCACACGGCATATACAGGAATCAAATCGATTACATCTGTGGAAAGAGGCAATGGAGAAGCTCAGTATCATCAGTTAAACCAAGCCTGGGGGCTGACTGTGGAACAGACCAACAGTTGCTTGTATGCAAGTTCAAACTGAAGATTAAAAATAATTAAAACAAGTCCATGAGAGCCAAAATAGGACATTGATTATATCCCACTTGAACTTAGAGACCATTTGAAGAACAGATTTGATGCACTGAACACCAGTGAACAAAGACCAGACAAGTTGTGGGATGACATCAAGAATATCAGGCATGAAGAAAGCAAAAGATCATTAAAAAGACAGGAAAGAAAGAAAAGACTAAAATGGATGCCAGAAGAGACTCTGAAATTTGCTCTTGAATGGAGAGAAGCTAAATCAAATGGAAGAAATGATGAAATAAAGAAGCTGAACAGAAGATTTCAAAGGACAGCCCAAGAAGAAAAAGTAAAGTATTATAACGAAATGTGCAACGATCAGGAATTAGAAAATAAAAAAAGAAGAACATGCTTGGCATTTCTCAAGCTTAAAGAACTGAAGAAAAATTTAAGATCAAATTGCAATATTGAAGGATTCTATGGGCAATATATTCAATGATGTAAGAAGCATCAGAAAAGATAGAAGGGATACACAGAGTCACTGTACCAAAAAAAACTGGTCAATGTTCAACTATTTCAGGGGTAGCATATGATCAAGAATCAATGGTACTGAATGAAGAAGTCTAAACCATACTGAAGGAACTGGTGAAAAACAAAAGCTCCAGGAATTGATGGAATGCCAATTGAGATGTTTCAACAAACAGATGTAGCACTGGATGTGCTTACTCATTTATGCCAAGAAATTTGGAAGATAGCTTCCTGGCAAACCAACTGAAGAGATTCATATTTGTGTCCATCCCAAAGAAAGTGATCCAACAGAATGGGGAAATTATCAAACAATACCATTAATATCACATGCAAGTAACATTTTCCTGAAGATAATTCAAAAATAAATTGTTGCAGCAGTATATTGTCAGGGAACATCCAGAAATTAAAGCTGGATTCAGAAGAGGTCATGCAATGAGGAATACCATTGCTGATGTTAGATGAATTCTGGCTAAAAACAAAGAATACCAGAACAATGTTGTTTTCCTTCTCTAGTGCTGCAGTAGTGTAGTGCCTAAGGCACTTGACTGCTAACCAGAAGTCTGGTGGTTCAAACCCACCAGGCCACTCTTCGGAAGGAAGGTTGGGCAATCTACTTCTGTAGTGATACTGCCTTGGGAACCCAAGGAGGGGTCGTCATGAGTCGGGGCAGACTCGACGGCATCTAACAACAACAACAACAATCCAAGCCATGGTATTTTCAATTGTTTCATATATATGTGAAAGCTGGACAATAAGTAAGAAAGACCAAAGAAGAATTGATGCCTTTGAAAGGTGGTGTTTGCAAAGAACACTGAAAGTACCACAGCTACTAGAAGAATGAAGAAATCTGTCCTGGAAGAAGTGTGGCTGGAATACTCCTTAGAAACAAGAATAGCCAAGCTATGTTTCATCCACTTCAGTCATGTTGTCAGAAGGGACCAGTCCCTGGAGAAGGAGATCACACTTGGCAAAGTAGAGAGCCAGAGAAAAAGAGAAAAGCCCCTCAACAAGATGTATTGACACAATGGCAGCAACAATATGTTCAAGCACAGCAAGGATCGTGAGGATGGCACCAGACTGGTCAGTGTTTTGCTCTGTTATACGTAGGGACACTGTGAGTTGGAATCAACTCAAAGGCAACTCACAACAAAAATAGCCCTTCTAATTAATTTGGCTTCATTATGTTGTTCTTACAATATTTTAATTTTCACAACTCAATACTTTTGAGACCGACTTCTTTCCAATGTTGGTTTTGTTTAGTTCTGTTTTTGAGGAGTGCAACAAGTCATTTCTAACTTTTATATGGAAATGAAATGAGCCAAGAACAGCCAAGGCAATCTCAAAGATGGCAAACAAACTGGAAAGAACTATTCCAAAGCCGAATGACATTTGTGTGATAGTGCTCCAGGTATAGACACAAGACCAAAGGACAAGCCTACCCCCATATGGAAACTTGATTTATGAAAGTGTGGGAATTACAGAACATTGGGAAATTGTAGAATATTCAATAAATGGTACTGGTTTAATTTGAAACCCAAATCACAAACTTGAAACCAAACCATAAGTCAATTTAAAAATAGTAATAATAATGCAAAAGGCAAAACCATAAAAAAAATAGCTTTATGATTTTTTGGTGAGGTGGATTCCTAAACATGAAACAAAACACAAAAAATATAAAGAAAACAACTGAAGAAAATCTGTCATTAAATGTACAAATTTTGTTCATCCAAAGATAACAAATAGATTGAAAAGATAACCCACAACTTGGAAAAGATATTATTGCAGAGAATTAGCATCTAGATTATATAAAATATTCCTACAAATGAATAAAAAAAAAGAGAATAAAATAAAAAGAAAATTAGGCAAATTCAAACAAAAGAAATAGGAATCCAAAGGCAACCGAACATAGGAGGAAAATTCAGAGTAAAACCACACTGAGGCACCATTTCACATACCAGATGGGCAAAATTAAGAAGTCAGGTAATGCCAAAAGCTTCTAAAGTGAAGAGCAACAATAGCCTTTGTTTATGATAGTTGTTCAATCACTTGGAAAATGTTTGGCATTAACTAACTAAGTGGAGGAACTCTGGTGGCATAGTGCCTAAGGCACTTGACTGCTAACCAGATGGTTGGTGGTTCAAACCCACCAGCCACTCCTCCGAAGGAAGGTTGTGCAATCTGCTTCCATAGTGATACCATCTTGGAAACTCAAGGAGGGGTCGGTATGAGTTGGTCTGACTCGACGGCACATAACAACAACAATTAAGTGGAACTTGTTTATTATATAACCTAGCAATTCCACTTATGAATAAACCCGTAAGTAATACATTTCAAAATTTAGCACTTGTGAGAAACACCTGGAGGACTTGTTTAAACAAGATCGCCCAACCCTAGAGTTTCTGATTCATCAGGTTTTTAGTTAAGCCCCAGAAATTGCAACTTCTAAAAGGTTCCCAAGTTATGCTGCTGCTGCTGCTGGTCTAGGCACCACACTTTCGGAATCACTGCCCTAAATTCTTGCACATGTCCACATGTCCTTAAGAATTACATAATTTACAAGAGTACTTTTGTAATAGCAAAACAAAACAAAACCTTGTAAAACTTGAACCTGGAATCAGTCCAAATTTCCATCTGGGGTTGAATAGAGAAATAAAATAATTTACTCATAAAATTAAGTATCACACAGAAGTGAAGATGAAGTATATGGATAAATGCTAAAAACAATACTGAGTGAGTTATTTTGCAAGTCATGGAGTACGGCGTAAGAGTACTACAAGAGTCTTTTCATAAGTCCTTCAAACAAGAAAAATTAAACTACATTGTTCATCGGTAGACACAAAGATGGGAAAATGAGAAAGGGCAGCAAGTGAATGATGCATGAAATTCAGTCCTACATTTGTTTTTGGGTGTGGAAGGAGGAAATGATTCCATCACAAACAAGAAGAGAAAGGACTTCTAAAATGATGGGAATTTTCTATTTCTTGAGCGAGATGGCAGGCACACAAGTGTTAATTTTGTCCTTAGTCTTTAAAATGTGCATACATGTATGTACATTGTTTATAAACAAAAAGTTGCTGTACAGTCTCCTCTGAATCAGTGTTTCCATGCACGTCAGAGTAGAACTCTGATCCGCACCATTTTCAATGACTTATTTTTCAGAAGTAGATCTTCAGGCCTTTCTTGCAGGGTGCATCTGGAAGGTCTCCCAAGCAGCCACCACCATTTGATTAACAACTACTATGAAGCTGGTAGCATAATGGCTAAGACACTTGCCTGCTAACCAGACGGCTGGCGGTTCAAACCCACCAGCCACTCCTCAGAAGGAAGGTTGGGCAATCCTACTTCCATAGTGATACTGCCTCGGAAACCCAAGGAGGGGTCGCTATGAGTCGGGTTTGACTCGACGGCACATAACAACAACAACAACAACAACATGAAGGACAAAATGCTGGCTTTGGAAATGAGGAAGACCAGGATGAAGAATAAAGCAGAAAATAAACCACACACACACACAGAGCAAACAAACTGTGATGGTAACAAAATTGTGTGGAAAAGCTGAGGTACTGAGCATCAGTTCCCACCATGGTTTCTTCTTCCCTCCATGGAACACATAGGGAAAAAGCAGTGGGAAGTAGCTGAGATAGGAATCCAGGGGCAGCCATTTTCATTTTAAATCCTTCCTTCATTACTATTATCTACAGAGCAGAGTACAAAATTCTTAGTTTGCTGTTCAACAACCATCAACATACTGTTTGAACTTACATGTACAATTCTGTCTCTCTGCTCACTGTCATATTTCTTAAATTCTAGGTAAACAAATTTGTCACTCTTAAAAACTGCTTATGTTTTCCTGTGCAATGTCTTAAATCAAAGTATCACTAGCAATATTTTTGTCTTCTGCACTGGTTCCACTGGTTGGAAGAAACATTTATTTTTCATGGAGTTCTGTAAACGATTGTAATTGGTACTTCATATAACACATATGCTTTCCCTGATATCATGGTTAGTTTTCCTTATGTCAATTTTTGTCACCAGAACTATTTCCTCTTTGAAATCCTGAATCACATATAATTTATCTTTGCATTTCTCACAAATTTATGATGGTGTCTTGTATTTAATAACTATTTGGATATTTACTGAATTGAAACTTTAGTCAAAATGAGCACTTAAATAAAGTCTAACCAGATCCTATTCATTTCAACATCTCATTACCCAACGTTGCAGTTGGGTAATATTGCTCACAAGGCAGCTCATAGAGTTTAGAGATGGCAGACAGACATGAATAGGCTAAACCCTAAATCAAAATCCAAACTACGGTTTTGGATAATACAAATGCAAGAGTACAGAGCTTGGGATAATCCAGAAGGGCTTGGATTCCAAATGTTCTTCCCCCAATTATTCTCAGTAGACTTCTGTGTATGGAAAGTTCTGATGAGCTATTTTATTTCTATTCTATATTCTACATCAATGCCAAGAAATTCAATAGTCAAAAGTATGGAATTTCTCAATCAACTAAAACTGTTGAATTGATTAACCAAGTCAACCATTCATTCAACAAATATGATACTATATACTAGATAAAAGAAAAAAAAAATAGTTTCTATGATCCAGCAACTACTGGTACAAACTATACACACACACACACACACACACACACACACACAACTAAATATGAGCTTGCAATTGTTTGCAAAACTATCAGGGTATATAATTTTATATGGTCCAGCAGCAATAAAAAATATTTCTTAAATGAAAATATTAATTTGGCTGAGATTTTAATGTTTAATTTTGGGGGAGTTTTAGTATGGAGCCAAATGCTTTTAATTATTGTACTGTACTTTTTTTCCTTTGTGTTAGTTTCAGAAGTTCTGAGCTAATTAAATTTACTACCATTAAGTATTTATTTATGGGTGCTTAAAACACACATGTATTGATTGGATCTAAAACCAGACTATGCTGTTTACTAACTGTGTGATCTTGGAAACGTAACATGTCTTCATCTGTAAAATGGGAATGGTAATATCGGTCTCAGGAATAGGTGAGAGTATTAAATGTAATGCTGAATGTGAAGCATGCTGCACTCACTAAGTTCTTGATGAATGAGAGCTATCGTCACTCTTGTTTTTATTAATGGATGAATGATTGTATCCAAGTCAAAGGACAATGATAAAGACCATGAAGAAAACCCCTTCGCAAATTGTTTGTCTTTACTTCAGTAATTATTGCTTTTGAAAAGGACTTAAGCTATTAATTGGTTCAACAATAAAACCATTTACTAAATTACTACTTTGTGTTAGGCTCAATGTTAGGCAGTGGCAAAACTGAAATAAGACTAACTGTTTAGTTGCAGAAAGGAAGTATAAGCAAAAGGCATGATGGTGGTTAAGAAATGTGGTGGCGATGAGGCTTCTCCTTCCGTCAGATGTGAAGGCAAAAAGAATGTCCAATTGATACAATATGGAGACCCAATCCACTTTTGCTGGACTTGAAGATGAATAAAGGGGGACACAAGCTACAGAATATGGGTGGCCTCAAGAAGCTGGAAAACACAAATATACATACATTCTTCCCTCAAGCTTCCAGAAAGAACACTGTCCTTCCAACACCTATGAGACCCATGTCATACTTTTAACCTACAGAACTGTAAAAGGATAAATTTGTGTTGTTTCGAACCATAAGTCTGTCATAACATAATACAGCAGCAATAGAAAACTAAAAGGGGAGAATATGCCTAAAGAAATTACAAAAGGTTATCTAGGCTGACCAGAAAATCAGTTCCACAGCTTTGGAAGCAGAGCAGCGGGTCTAGGAGAGAGATAATTCTTCCCGACACAATTTCCATGTAGGAGGAGGAATGGGAAAAACAGACACCAACCATGGGAGAAAGATCTGCGTAAACTTCACGTTGAATCAGTCCCAAGATTAAAATGTCCTTTTCTGTTTTGCCCTCATTTTTCTCCCCTGCCCTCTAATAAAAACTCCATGTGCTTACCTGTTCTACTAAGTCATGCTCTGGTTGCCTGAAATGTAAAAACCTTCTGATTCAATATTCATTAATCCCTTTTTTTTTTTTTTTTTTTGAGATCTAAGTGCATTAGGATATATTTCTGACAATCATTTAACATTGTCTTCGACTATTTCTACAGGACATAAAATGACCTGGGCAATTCATTTGTGGTAGTGGGAGAGGGTTGTTGAACTGGATGCCTTGTTGCTTAGAGCCAAAACTCCACCAATTAGTTCTGGGTTTGTGTGGAAATGACCCGACCTGGTAGTTTACTTCCAATACCTATGCGGACACCTGGATTATATGTTTCTTACTTTGCAAAGCTGGACAGAAATGATACATTTGAACTCTGAGGTCAGTAAAGAATATTTAATATTCATGGACTGTCAGAAGACTGAACAAATAAGTTATAGAAGAAATTAAATGAGGATGTTCCTTAAAATAACTTGAAGATGGCAAGACTTTTACTTACTCACTTTGGACATGTCATGAGGAAAAACCAATTGCTAGAAAATGACTTTGTGTTTGGTAAAGTGGAGTGGCAGCAGAAATGAGGGAAATTTTCCAGGACATGGACTGACACAAAAGCCAAAATAATGAACAGAAATATATCAATAATCACAAAGGTAGTATCACTCACTAATCATTTTTTGTTCTGTTTACATAAAGTCACCATGAGTCAGAGTTGATTTGACACCAACTAACAAAAACAGCAGTTTTCAAACTACCAGTTTCACAGTAACACTATGTTAACTATTTCTATGAAGAATATATAGCTAACTCCATTCTGACTTTAATGGAAGTGTATACATAAAATGTCCATCTAATCTTAATATTAAATATAGATTGGAGATTTTTAGCCTGTATTCTTCTGAATATCGAGTTTATGTTGACTTCATTTTTTCCCTTTTGAAAGTATGAAGGGATTTTTCCAAAACAGAAAAAAAGAAAAATGTTCCTAACTTACTTATATATATATATTCTTATGGAATATGCATTATTTTCCCTCTTTTAAATGTAATGCATTTATTAAAATCTTTGTCACTTTAATGTTTGCATCATGCTACTGGACACTCTGTACTTTACATTTCTTGATTTTATATAAATGGGAAAAAATAAGTCAAACAATCACCTATGGCACAATAAAAATTCTCATACCACTCATAAAGGCAGAGCAACTACTTTAGAAGTAGAAAAGCACTAAACTAAATGAAAGAAAGCACGCATCTAATGTGCTGCAACTATTGGCTTTTTCCCCCTAGAACGATCATAATTTCAGGTCTAGAATCAGACAATAAATTTCTCATTATGCGTTTTTGCAGAAGCTGGTAATTGAGCAGTTGAAAGTCTGATTTTGGTAAATATATCTTTCAAAGCCATCAGCAAATTCTCTGCTCTGATTAAAGGAAGGGAGAAAAAAAAAAACTTGAACATTTATTTATACCCCATTAAGCTGGGCATCTGAAGAGGTCAAGGAAAAAAAAAAAATCCATTAAACGTACCAGTAAGTGTCTTACTCATCTCAGAGGTGTAGTTGTTGGCATGGTGGGCACCCTCTGTGGTTGAAGTCTGAGGGGGCTCTAATGTATTCTAAGTGGACAAAACATTCTTTAAAAGTATTCTCTGACTTTGGTCACATGAACATCAGGCTGAAATTATGACTGAAAGCTTAAAATTAATACTTATGACTTACTCCTTCATGTTCATAGAAAGATTAGATCAGAATGAATACAGAAAAAAAACTGCTCTGGGTAATAAAGCAAGTGCATCTAATTAGCATTAGTGCAGTGATGGAATAAAGCAGTTCACTGTAGTAAGTTACTTCTCTTGCAGCTTTATTTCTGGCACTAAAGGAAGTAGGGTTGCAGTAAGTTCCCATTAAGGCTGCAAAAGCTCTGTACGTATTCAATGTGCTTAAAACAGAGTAAGGTGCCTTAATTTAGAAACCCTCCAATAGTGATTAGCGAGTGATGCAATTTATAGCTAAATACAATTCCCTTAGGAATCGTATCAAGAATGTCTTGGATGGTCTCCCGTTATTCTGATAGACTACCTATTTGCTTAATCGAAAAACAAAATTGTGCTTGCATCAGATCCAGGCATACTTGCCATTAAAAACAAAAACAATGCCATATTAAAACACTCTTTTCCCTTAAAAATGGTCTTAAGAGTCTTGAATTCATTCTGATCAGGAGTCCAAGAAGCTTTCCCATAGTGCAGAGACATCATTATAAACCTGGAAGAAGAAACCCCAAAAAGGGTCTTTAAATGTGTATGTGCACACACACACACACACATACTCACACTCTCTCACACTCACTTACTCTTTTGCTCACCAAAGTGAAAGTCCAAATCAAAACCCAGCAATTACAAATTTAATTTTTTGGCCTGTTAAGTTCAACATCTGTTGCATCACATAAATAAATGTGCTAAGGAAAAAAACCTAAAAGCAGAAAACAAAAACAGGAAAACAGCAATGATTACTTTTAAACACTCTGTTTGAATTGTAATGTCTTTCATTTCAAACAAGAAATAATAAGTTTAATGGTATGAATAGAACATAAAATCTTCCTCAGCTATTTTAGAGCATGGTCCTTTTAAGTACAGAATGAAAATATTTTAAAAGGTTCTTTAAAAACTAAAAAGCAGATGTTCAGGTAAAACCCAAGCCAGGAGATTGTTTATTTTAATAAAGCTATTATCCGTACAGCCTCAAATTAGGAGTGGCACTAAGACCAGGGGATGTCTAAATCATCACCACCTGTTTGCCCTGAAAAATCAATTAAAGTCACACGTTCACAGTACTCCCTCTCTAACCAATAAAACTTATACAGCTTCATCGTAAGACCAGAGTCATTCAGAGGGAATGTTCTTTAAACCTAAATTCTTAGTCTCACATTGCTTAGCTATTTGCATTCATATAAGCTAACCATAGTAAAACCAATGTTCAGGAGCAGTGGTAGAAATGGGAGGGAGGAAGAGAAAAGGGGAGAAAAAGAAGAGGGTAATGCTACATCCACCAGCTTCATACTGAGAACCATACCTCCTTTTGGTGAATTCCAATAATTTCTTCAAAGGCTCTCTTTCTTTTTTTTTTCCTCCTTCAGAACAGAATTCTGTGCTACATTTTCTGTGCAATAGAAGAGATCCAACTTTGCAAGTTGAAAGCAAGGGCAGGAAAGCCATCCCAAGTGTTTTAGTAATTAAACGAATATGCATAATGAACCATATGCCCAAAGGGCCTGTTCTTCATGTGGGCCAGATTTTTGTTTGAATTTTTAATTTTTATATACAGATGAGACATTCTGTGTAATCTACCAATAGTGTGAGATAACATGCAAGAAGAAAAGTGCGAGGGACAGTCCACAGAGGAGCAGGAGCAGGAAAGACTAGAGAAATTCTCTTCTGAAGATTGTAATTCAAATGTGTTTCTCCCCCTCCAGCAATTGTTCTTCTCATCTGCTCAGAGTCTTTGGGAGACACACATAACGAACACACTGACAGCTTTATACAGTATGAGTAAAATACAGTGCCGTCAGCTGCAAAGTGTGAAAATCCCATGAGACAAACAAGGATATCTTAAAAAAAAAAAAGAAAGAAAGAAAGGAATCCTTCCACACCTATCAAACAGACCACCATCTTGAATTACAGGGAATTTCCCCTATGTCTCTTTCAGGACTATAAAAACATTATACTGTATATGTAGGTTATAGACTATATGTATAATAGCAATTTTTATTGATCTAAGAAGAATTCTTACCTCTCAGTGATGCACCTATATACAAAAAAAAAAAAAAAAAAAAAACCTCACTGCTGTCGAGTAGGATCCAACTCATAATGACCCCTCCTTGGGTTTCTGAGGCAGCATCTCTATGGAAGTAGAATACTCAGTATTCCTTCTGAGGAGTGGCTGGTGGATTTGAACCACTAGCCTTCCAGTTAGCAGTCAAATGCCTTAGGCACTATGCTACCAGAGCTCCATATTTATTTGGATTGAAAATGCTCAGGGTAGAAATGCAAGCTTGCCTTCCCCACTCATCCAGCAACACAGCATATAAATTTAGGGAGTTCATTATGCTCTTCCAAGCATGAGAATCTCCAATACTTCCTAAACCACCGTCATGGGAGAACTGGTGAAACATTCCTTTAAGCTTTTCAGTGCCATTTAGAAAACATGCAGTTTTGATCAAAGCAACGTATGATATATAACCAAAAAACAAACTCACTGCCATTCAGTACATTCCAACTCAGAGTGACTCCCGTTGGGTTTCCAAGGCTGTAAATCTTTATGGAAGCAGACTGCCTCATCTTTCTGCCATGGAACTGCTGGTGGGTTTGAACCACCAACCTTTTAGTTAGCAGCCAAATGCCATAGCCACTACAACACCAGAGCTCCTTTATGATACACAGGGTGTGATAAAATATCTATCCTTGCAAGGTGCAAAGGGTTAACATACTTAGTTGCAAACCGAAAGGTTGGAGATTTGAGTTCACCCAGATTTGCCTCAGTAAAAAAAAAAAAAACCTGGCAATTTACTTCTGAAAAAGTGGATACTGAAAATCCTATAGAGCACAGTTTTCTGGCATACATGGGGTCGCAATCAGCTAGAGGGTAAATGGGTGTATAAAATAACAGCATCAGTTTAGGACACAAAGAGGAGAGGAGACTTGATTTAAGATGTGCTTGTATGATTGAAGTTTGCAATGACAGTCTGGACAAATGTTACCAGGTCCGAAGTGTGGGTCTTGTACGTACTTAATTCAAGGTAAACACTTCAGAACATGGAGGCATGGGAGCATGTGGGTTGGTGGAGGAGGTGGCACAGAGGGAATGTGCAACTTCACCATTCACCCTGTGTTTAACAGAAATAACTCAATGCAAAATAACCACACTGGAAGTTATGGCTCTGAGGCAAGATTATGAAAACACATCTAATTAAAAATCAACGTGAAGCCTTGGACTCTTTTCAGCTCCCCCCTTTTGAACAGAGGTTTTCACAATGTAAACGTCAGAAATGGAATGCAGAGCATTTAAAGAGCAAGTAATCATGGAGTGGTAAATAACATCTCTCATTGCTTTCACTCCTAATTCAGAGTTTATGCCTTTGACATTGGCTAGGTCACTTGATCTAGTGGTCTCAGTGGAAAGACAGATAAACTTCAACTGCAGGCAGAAGACAAAAATTGACAAGGAGCGTCACCTTTCCTTACTGTTTAAATCCTTTAAGGAAGTGTCAGAGCAATTAGAGAGGGAGTGTAATCTTTGCAGAGTGCATTAACACTCTCCGACCTCCCAGACAATAGATCAGACCTCAGACACATAATGCTTCCCTAAGGCTTTTTAGCCCATGTATTTGATCTCATAGTCACTCCGGGTGTGTTACCATAGGTATGTCCATGTAGAAAGCATTATTCATGAGCTCTCCTGTCCACTAGCTCTGAGGAGGCTGGCTTGAAATCAAGCAAAAAAAAAAAAAAGGAAAATCACCATCATTCTCAGCAGTATTTCCCGTATTTTTAAGATTGGGGTGGGGGAGGTGGTCCAAACTCCTACAAAATATTCTTTCACAATGCCCTTATTTGTTTAAGCTACAGAGTCTGTCCTGTAAAACTGAATTAACTCCATCAATATTCTTAGGTCATTTGATGATTACAGGGCTGGGGTGGAGAGACATTGCCGCCCAGTACATGTGATGCTTGCTTGTCTAGAAGATGAACTTTATAATAGATCCACTGAGAAAAACAGCATGTGTGATAAACAAGGCTGTAATATGCAAAAGAAAGCAAAGGGGGAAAATCAAATAAAATCCTCCCACTGCAAGCTTTTAAATCTTCATCTACCCTCAGGTTACTCGGCAGGATACACTGGTCAGGCAATAACCTATTTCCTGATGAACACATCCTGTTCCACCTGCTAATCTCACAGTGGAAGCTTGGCTTTTACCATTTATTATAAACATTGTCAAGAACTGCTTACCACGATACATTTTTTAATGGATTAGATTTTGGTCAGCTGCTAACAGAGCACAGAACTGAATATTCTTTACATGAAGCCTGCAAAATAGGTTTTCAGAGGCTCTGGCTTGCTTTCCACTCTTCTCCTCCATGAGTAATTGGAATAGCAATTGAAACAGAGTATAAGAAGGCGAGAAGCTTTCTTTTCTTTTTCTTTTTTCCCACCACCACTTTTATAAAAAAAATTCTGGATCTGAGGGTATAGTATACAAGGTTTTGAACTTTACCATAACACAGTGAAGTGTTTGGAAGAGAGACAAAGCAGAAATTCACATAATTTGCTCAAGATCATCACACTTGTCTGTTAACTTAGCATCTAAACCTAAAGCATTTAAACCAAAAATAATTACATTTTCTTAGAATCAGCCCAGTTCTCCCTCGAAAATGTGCACTGCAAACCTTTTTTTTTAATATGAGAATACAAAAATATAGTAGTGCAGAAAATTAGCCTTACGCTAAAGTAAATCACTTTAGAGTTAGCATTTTCAAACGCAAACAAACAAACAAAAAAGGCAAATTAAAAAAGGTTTGCAAGAAGCAATTTAAGAACTTTTGAACCTTAACTAGCAGGAAAAAAAAACTGCTATCTTTTGAGTGCTTTAACTTCACTTTGAGGATGTCTAATATGTAAAATTAAACAGCTTAAAAACTTGAAAAATATTATCATGTGAACAATGCATTTCCAATTTTTTTTTTTTTTTTAAACTGTGTTGTAGTTTTATCCTTGGGTAAAATAGCATTCAAAGAATTTATGATACTTCTCAGATTACAGCTAACCTTAAACAACTAGCTAAAGGCGAAATGTCTTTTGGAAGTAACTAGATTTCTCACACACACACACACACACACACACAATGCCTGTTGTTGTTGTTGTCATGTGCCCTGGAGTTGGACCTGACTCATAGTGATCCCTCCTTGGGTTTCCCAGGCAGTATCACTATGGAAGTAGATTGCCCAACCTTCCTTCTGAGGAGTGGCTGGTGGGTTTGAACGGCCAGCCTTCTGGTTAGCAGTCAAGCGCCTTAGGCACTACGCTACCAGAGCTCCTACACAATGCCTAAGCAAGCTCATAGCCAATAGCAAAAGACTCTATAGACATTAAAACTGAGGATTGGCATACCCATCAAATTTTGACTATGGGCTAAGAAAAGTAAAAAGAAAAGAAGGAGCAGGCTTTAAATGGTTATTTGCCATTTGAAATCTTTACTGATTTTGCAAAAATCTGGATCATATTCCTTCTGCATAAAGATGAATATACCACAGAATAGGTGAGAAAATTATTACAAAAGGAAAGCAAGGGATTACCAATATGAAAAGTTGAACTTTTTTTTTTACTAATGTAATGATTTCTGCTTGTTGATGATTGTATCAAATTAAAAATAAATTGCTGAAATTAAAATCCCCAAGAAACAGCCCACAGAAATTTACCTCAGATTATTTTTAAAAAAAAATCATTTATGAGTTTCTATCGCCACCTACAGGACGATCTTTAACTAAATGTAAGCAATGGTGGGGCTTTTTGCTATATTTTCCCCTTTTCCTTCTCCTCGTTTTCTTTGTTTTATTTTAATTCTCAGGCAACAAACCAATTATTTTTCTTTTGAAAACATGCACTTTATTAAAAGTTTAAAAATAACCATTGTAATATAAAATTGTCTTTGTCAAAAGGCATAATTGATTAGGCCAGACAGTTACTTTTTTAACAGCTCTCTATGTTGTTGTTGTTGCTATTTGCCATCGAGTCGTCCCCGACTCATAGCGACCCCTCCTTGGGTTTCCGAGGCAATATCACTACGGAAGTAGGAATGCCTAACATTCCTTCCGAGGAGCTCTCTATACACACTTTAAAGGAGCTCTGGCGGTGCAGTGCCTAAGGTATTTGACTGCTAACTAGAAGGTTGGCAGTTCAAACCCACCAGACACTCTGCAGAAGAAGATGGGGAAATCTACCTCCATAAAGGTTTACCGCCTTGGAAACCCAATGGGGGTCACAGTGAGTCAGAATCGGCTTGATGGAAATGAGTCTTTTTTTTTTTTTTTGGTTATACACACATTATATTTTTTCTGTTTTGAAAAGTATAATTATGGGTAAAAATTGTACGAAGAAGTATATATGGGAAAATTGTGAGGCCTTCAAGAGTTTCCAATGAAAAAAAACCTTTTACTGTGGAATACTTCACATAAAATTTATTATTGTATGTACCTGGTTTATACCACGGCAGAGGAAATGTTGTTATCAGTAAACACACACTTATTATTCTGTTGCTTTTTATATAGAACACAAATATAAGACAACATTTCACTGAAAGTGTTATTATAGTTCAACAACGTAAGGAAAAGTTTTATAGCAAAAGTCACACACACACACACAAAAACATTATCATCCCCAGCAACATCATAGTCATCATCTTCATCAAAATTATCATCATTATCACTACAAAGGATAAATGAGGAAAATTCATAGGTTATCAGTGGAGGGTTAGCCAGATGTGCAAAAAGTAACAATACAGATTTATGTTCCTTCCATGGAATATTATCCCTCTGAGAAGCAACTCCACAGACTTATAAAATAATTCTCAAATGTAAGACTTGAGAGAAAATGTCTTTTAAAAAATCAGAATCAGTAGATACTGTGTAAATGAAGTTCATACTCATGAATTAAAACTATAATTCCAATGGTGATGGCCACAAAACTATGCATTATAAAAACAATATAGACCTACAGGTCCGTGAGGCCACAGATGAATCCCTGTATTAAAGCCTTGGTTTCTTCCCTGTAGATGAATATGGAAGCACTTCCACACTGAACACTCTATTGCTTCATGCTTTTACAGGTTTAAATATGAGCCTCATTTTAACATCAACTGAGCCGAGAAGTGTTTCTTTTTCTTTTCTATTTTTTTTTTCCTTGTCAAAACAAAGCATCACTCCTTAAAAACAGAAACCTTAAGGAACTTAGGAGAAAACAGAAAAAGTCATTTTAAAAGGCGATAAAAATATGGATCTGGGTTATAAGAGAAACCCAAGGAGATTAAAATAGTCGGTAAACACTACAAATACGTGGCTTGGATAATTACATATTGAACCTGATTTTGATTGAAATGTCTTCATATCTTTTTTTATTTTATTTGTCTTTTTTTATAAAAGTGAGAGCTGGAATATCAGACCAATGAAAATCTTGACCTGTTATACTACACAAATAATGAACTGTTTAATTTTTATTTAATTTGATGTTAACAGATTTTTTAAAAAAAGGAAAAAAGGTTGAATAGACAGCTAACATATTAAACTAGATCTGTTATTTACAAAACCAATGACACAACCCCAAGACAAGGAGAGAAGTAACAAAATAAATAAATAAATAAATAGATAAATAGATAAATAAATAACACCTTCCTAAATCATAAATCAAATGGCAAAATTACAATACACTGTAGTAAACCCTAACCAGACCACAAAGGTTTCTCTCCATAAACATCAGATCAGGCAGCTAAAATGATTACCAGGCTCTCTTGTAACTGTCACCTGTGGTGGGTCTAATTACAGGCTAGCCCAGCAAGCACGCCCACATCACATAGCAATAAAAGGGCCTGAGGCTTGCCAAGTCTGACCAGACAATGGAGAACACATGCCACCTGATGGGGAGCCCCAAAAGATCAGCCAGAGAGACTAATGAAAATGAAGCTTAGAAACAAATGACAAAGCTTGGACCACAAAAAAGGCAATATTGAATTAGGCAGAAATAGAAATGCTGAGCATTTTTCTTTAGCAGGTCAAAACCTAAGCAGAAAGTCACTTTTAACTGTATTCACACACATCAATACTCCTTTGATGCTGTGAAAACTTAATTGACTAGGTCAAGCATGAATAGTACTATCATAAGATTGAAGGTAGAACCACATGATCCCTTTTCTTTCTGAATGGTCTTGTCTCCTTTTGCATCACACAAAAATGTTTTTACATCCAGGTGTCACATATAGACACAGATGAAGGGGAGAAATAAGCACTCAGCTCTGGACAAATCAAAAATAAAACGCCCCCAGATATAGAGGCTGTAGACCTGGCTTAGAGATTGGCCAACCCTGTCTCCTGCCCCAGGCCTCCCACTGCTAGCTGCCTGTTGGCCACTTTGCTGCTAATTAGCACCACCCCCTGGATAATAAGGTCAGGAAAATGCATATCAGACAAGATTATGATACAGTTGTTTGGTTATCTGTGGGTTTTAGCCACTGATGTGGCCTCAGGCTGTTAGGATCAGAGGAAGAGTTGGAATAAAGGAAAACAGAATCAGGTAACAGAAGGTTTGCACTAGTTCCACCACTCTCCCAAGAAGCATCGATTACATGCCTACTGTGTACCCACCACTATCCTAAGCAGTACTACTTTTGTGTGATACTGACTCAGTTCGGATTCATTGCGACCCTCTATGATAGAGTAGAACTGACCCACATAATTTCCTAGGCTGCATATCTTTACAGGAGCAGACCTTCAGGTCTTTTCTCTCAAGGAGCTGCTAGTGGGGCTGTTCATGTTTCAGTCAGCAGCTGAGTGCTTAACCATTGCATCACCAGTGCTCCTTCCCTAAGAAGTATGGATATAACAAAACAAAAAAACATCCATTGACATCATAATGATCCTATAGGACAGAGTAGAACTGCCCATGGGGTTTCCAAGGCTGTAATATTTTTGGAAGTGGATTGCCACATCTTTCTCCCATGCAATCAGCTGGTGGGTTTGAACTGCCATGAGCATTTAACCACTGCAACACCAGGGCTCCTTAGTATGGATATACACAAATATAGAGAGGGCCTTTGCCATCCTGCAGCTCAAAATATACTAGCACAATCCTTCATTCATATAGCTATGCTACACTGAATGATGCTTTAACATATAGAATTAGGTCATCAATGTAAAATTACTCCTTTGTTGCTGTGAAGAACTTAATTTTGAGCATGAAGGGTACTATCATAGCATTAGGAGCTCTGGTAGCATAGTGGCTAAAGCACTTGACTGCTAACCAGAAAGCTGGCGGTTCAAACGCACCAGCCACTCCTCGGAAGGAAGGTTGGGCAATCCTAGTTTCGTAGTGATACTGCCTCGGAAACCCAAGGAGGGGTCGCTATGAGTTGGGGCCAACTCGACGGCACATAACAACAACAACAACAACAACATCATAGCATTAAAGGTAGAAACATATGCTTTGGCATTTGGTGGCTCCATGAACATCAATCAGCCTTGGTAATGGTTGACTCTTGAACAGTAATCACAACATATAATACAAAGATTGCATTTTTGCCCTGTTCTTGAGCAGGTACTCAACAAGTTATCATACAACACCCCTTTTGCAATGAAATAGCATTTATATTTGTGTGTGTGTGTGCATACATATGCCATGTGAGAATGTATGTGTGTTTTTCAATGAGAACTTTCTGTAAGGACAGCAAAATCAGATAACAATAATTATTCCAACACATCTTTGGACCTCATTTCTTATATTTAAAATATTTCCACACTAATTACTTAAATAAATTGTCTTATGTTCTATAGTTCACAATGATTCAGAATTGACTTGATGGCAGTGGGTTTGGTTTTGTTTAGTGTACTTTAACCATCAAAAAAGCTTGTAAGGGGGGTAAAATAGGAGGGAGTTGAAGGGTCAAGGTAGAAATGTGAGGGAGGTGGAGATCAAGGGAGGTTGGGGAGAAGTTGGAAGGAAAGGAGTAGATGGAAGGAAGAAGAGAGGTGGGAAGGGATGCAGAGAGAAAGGGAAGGAAGAGAGGAAGACAGACAGACAGATGGTTACTTGGTATGGAAATTTCATCTTTTATGTAAACAACTAACAGAGTATTAGACACTTAATGGGAAATCAATGCTTGTAGAGGAGGACAGAGTAAGAGGCACAAACTTGGAGAAGTTTGCCAAGACCTGACTGGTTCATGGAACCAGATGACCTCGGCAGTATTTTCTAAGATTTAAAATCCTACAACCAAGGTCAAGTTCAAATTAATAGTGAGATATCTGTGGGCAGTAGAGTGAACTAGGCTGAGCTCACTGGAATCTGTAAATTGTTCACAACTAGAGAACCCAGGGAAGGCAGAAAATGTGTGCTTGCAAACAGGTGCAGCAAGCAAACTCAGCAAGTTCTGAGGAAGCAGTGAGTAGTGATGGAGTGTTCTGATATTGGGGCTGAATCTATCATAAAACAGGCAGTTCACCATTCACTTATATAACAGGGCCATGGATAGATAAACAACAAATGCTGTGCTAGGATTAAAAGAATGAAAATGAAGTGCTTCCAAGTCAAAATTGAGATGCTCCAAAATACCAGGTGATTTCAGTGTATTTGTGACTCTGTCTGCAACTCAATTACAAAGTTGAAAATATAAACATGGAAATAGGCTAAAATGGTTAACAGTGTCCTTTTAAATTGTCTACAATCTTTTTAATGCAATTACTGTAATTTTATTAAATGGCATAATTAGTTAATGCCTGAGAAGTTGTCAACAGAAGGTGTAATTATGTTGTAAAAAGTACAGTCACAATGTGCAATGATGGATTGTTCTTATAAAAAAAAACTAGAAAAAAATGTTAAAAATATTTTTGGAAATATATAATGTAGTCTTCCATCAAAAGAAAGATTTGGGAAATCTTTTCTAAATATTAAATAAAACAATATGACCAACATCTTAAGGATTTTATATTATATACTTAACATTTTGTAGGTGCTGGTAGCGTATATGTGTTGTACATATACACGTATTTAAGATGTCTGAAGAAAACTCTCTTCATATATAATGGCTGTGGCAATTGTAATTTGTTTTTAGCTTTACAGAAATCTTGTTAAAATTTGCACTCTAATATTGCAAATACCCACCGAATGTGCAGGAATGCCTGCTGTACATATCAACTGGGACTTGTGGTGCATGTGGAAAAAGCAACCACAAGAGTGATCAAATGCAGGCAGATTTTGTTGTGAGTAAATTCTGTGACAGAACTTGAGAAAGAGTAAATGTTTTAGAAACAGTTACTACATAAGTATCTAAAGTATAAAAGGGACATTGACCAGTACTATTTTGAGAATCCTCTCTCAAAACAAAATTCCCGTATCTGTTATTTGTGCCAACTGAGCAAAGGTAATCTGCATCTTCTTTTTGGGCCACAAAAGAGATACAGATACAAGTAATTCTCAAGGATTTGCATTGAGTCTTTACTAAATCTCTCTCACAAAATGTTCAACAGAGCATCTTCATTTCCCAAATATCCTCTGCTTGTGTGTGTGCGTGTGTACGTGCATGAGTATGAGTATGTATGTGTGTTGGAAGGGTTGTTTCTGTTACCTTCGCTGTCGCCATTAAGTTTCATGTGAAAATATTTCATGTTTCTCTATATTCTAAGATCTCTAAAATCTAAGAGTCCTATATATGCAATATATGTGGTATCACTAAGACTATGGAGAGTTGTATTTTTTAACCTTAAATGGGGATAGGGTCGGGTTGATTGATGCCTTAAACTATGGATCATATTGCTGGCTCTCTCAACTCTGAGGAATAAATTCTTCATTTACTTACACTCAAAAAAGTCAGAAAAAAGTCAGAGATGTTAAAATCATAGCTTTATGAGGATACCCATTGATATATGGTAGATTTAGATTACTTTTTAACATGAAACATCTAAGGAAAACTTTAATAAAATAAGGAATCCATCAATGCCCTACAGGCTTGCCTTCCTTGCTATGATAGGTGTGTGCCTGAAAGATTGGTGGGAAAACGAAACTACACAAATGCAATCCTATTTTTAAAATGCTAGGAGAATACTAGGAGCTCTGGTAGCATACTGCCTAAGGCACTTGGCTGCTAACCAGAAGGCTGGCGGTTTAAACTCACCAGCCACTCCTTGGAAGGAAGATGGGGTAATCTACTTCCATAGTGATACTGCCTCGGAAATCCAAGGAGGGGTCACTATGAGTCCTAAGGCACATAACAACAACAACAAGAAGAGTACTGATAATTAAATAATCTGATGAGGCCATCTGTAAAATAAACACTACTTTATTTTTTAAAAAATATGCCATTATGTTATCATGTAACTTTAGGTCTTTTTACAGACAGTATTGGGGTTTGGTAAAATATAATTTGGGGACAGTGTTGCTTCAGTGACAGGATTCTCGCCTTCCACATTGGAGACCCAGGTTGATTTCTGAGCCTCCTGGGCAGACCACTCCTCTGTTGGTGGAGGCTTGCTTATTGCTATGATGCTGAATATGTTCCAGCGGAGATTCCAGACTAAGGGAGACTAGGAAGAATGGCCTGGATAGGTTTCTGAGAATCGGCCCATGAAAACCCTATGGATTACCACAGTCCAATTCTTTGTGCATGGGGTTACCATGAGTTGAGGCCAAGTTGAAAGTAGCTCATAACAACAAAATATAAGCACCCAAAATGATAATAATAATAAAAAAATACTTCTTTAGTTCTAAAACAGAAATGTTGCAAAGCAAAATAATTATCTTTTACAAACAAAATTCATTTTCATTATCATCAAATGATATATTTTTACTGAGTTAGTCACTGAGAGTATGAAATAGAGTCCCCCACTGGAAATATAGGCTATTTCTCTGATAAAACCAAAACCAAACACACTGCTGTCCAGTAGAGAGGACTCATAGTGACCCCTCCTTGGGTTTCCAAGACAGTATCAGGAGCTCTGGTAGCGTAGTCCCTAAGGCACTTGACTGCTAACCAGAAGGCTGGTGGTTCAAACCCACCAGCTACTCCTCAGAAGGAAGGTGGGGCAATCTACTTCCTGAGTGATACCACCTCAGAAGCCCAAGGAGGTGTCATTATGAGTCGGGTCTGATTCGAGGGCATATAGCAACAACAACAACATCACTAGGGAAGCAGATTGTCCAACCTTCTCTGGTAGCGTAGTGCCTAAGGCATTTGACTGCTAACCAGAGGGCTGGCAGTTCAAACCCACCAGCCACTCCTCAGAAGGATTTCTCTAACAGATACTATTTAAGACAGTTTAAAGGAACGTATTCATGTAGATACTTGAAAGTCTTAAAGAAAATGTGAAAAAAATATATTCCTTCCCTGGGCCCTTCATTTATTTTCTGTCTACAATTTTCATGTTCCTTTGAAAACTCTCTACATTTTTTAAGAGCTTTCCCCAAAAGTTGGGAAGAATAATTCAAACTCCAATTTTGGATTCCACCTAGACCCAGGCACTGGAGTTTTTCAAACCATCAAGGACATGCATGGGAGCACAGAATCTGACTGTTCTCCAACCATGTTACAGAAATCCCCACCTTCAGTTTCTTCCTTATTTTTTACCCTATCACTTTTGATTAATAATTGAGAGCTTTTCATATTCATACAATAAGGATCTTTTTTCCCTCACTCATAGAACGTCTTGGAACAAGCTTAATTCCTATTCAAAAATGACTAAATACTTCTCTAAAATGACAAATATTGTTGTCCTTAAGGTCATTACTATGTTTCTAAATATAAGAACTAGAAGTATGGCATTTCAGTCCTCAGTGAAAAGCTATATAGTCAAGTGGTTAAGCAAGTGTTTTCTAAAAACAAATGGCCTGGGTTTGAATCCTGGGTCTGCCTCTTCAAAGCTTATGAGCTCATACTTGTTCACCAATGTTCATTGTAGTATTATTCATAATAGCCAAAAGATGAAAAAAACAAGTGCTCATCAATGGATAGATGGATAAACAAAATGATTTATTCATACAATGGAATAGTATTAATGAACTTTGGAAACATCATGCTGAGTGAAATAAGTCAGACAAAAAAGAGAAAATATTGCATGATCCCAAGTTTGGCAATCTACTTCCATAATGATACCACCTCGGAAATCCAAGGAGAGGTCGCTATGAGTTGGGTCCAACTTGACGGCACCTAACAACAACAACAACTTAAGTGAAATATCTAGAACAGGCAAAAGAATAGAGACAAAAGTTAATTAGTTTATCACAGCCTGGGGACAGAGAGGAATGGGGAATTATTGCTGAAAGGAGACCACTTTCTGTTTGCGGTAATAAAAATCTTTTGAAATAGTGGTGAAGGTTGGAAAGCATGGTGAATATAGTTAATGTCATTGAATACTACATGGAAAAATGGTTAAAACTTTTGTCATATTTTATCAAAATAAAATTAACCAAAAAACATATATGAGCTCGGACTCTTTGCTTAGCCTCTACAAGTCTTTCTTTTCTCATTAGTAAAAAGAAAATAATATTCTGCCCCTGTACCAGAGGGTGATTGTGAGAAATAAATGAATTAATATTTCTAACATGCTTAGGAAAGTGCCTGACGTATAAGGAGCCCTCAATAAATATGAGCTATGATAATCTGTTAGTTCCCTGGATAGCACAAATAGTATGCACTCGAGTACTATCTGAAAGGGTGGGGGTTTGAACCCAATCATTGGTGACATAGAAACCCAACCAGTGGTGTCATGGAAGAAAAATCTGGAGATCTGCTTCTGTAAAGATTACAATCAATAAAAATCTATGGAGCACAGTTCTTTACTGTGTAACACATGGGTTTGCATGAGTTGGAGTCAACTCAGTAGCAATGGATTTGGGTTTTTTTGTTTGTTTTTAAATTAAGATTCTTAAGAGTTCAAAGTCTATGTGACAATAAGCATGTGTGTGATAGTTTGGGTTGTGTATCAATCTGGCTGGACCACAATTCTGAGTGGTTTAAGCAGCTGTGATGTGGTTATTCCCATGATAAGATCGGATGTATATGTTTTGAGCAGCCAATCTGTTGAAGGGGAGTTTCCCTAGGGGTGTGGCCTGCAGCCAATAGATGTACAAACATCCTGGGAAAATGAGAGACTCTTCTGTGGATCTGTATCCTGTTATTCTGCCTACAAGTATCTGTGAGTGAACAATCCAGCATTTGGCCTGGTGATCTTGGATTCGTTATCCACCGGAGTCAACATGGGTATACTGCCTACCAACCTCGAGCTCGTCAGGCCCTACAGCTGCATGAGTTGGGAAAAGCTTCCAGTTTGATGTTTGATCCAGGAACTTGGGACTTACCAGTTTATATAAATGTATGAGCCATTTCACTAAGATAAATTTCTCTCTATATATATATATGTATAAGTTTCACTGGTTTTGCCTCTCTAGAGAACCCAGCCAAACACAATGTGCATGAACATGTGCATGTCATGTATATTTACAAATTTATTCTTAAGGAAATCTACAGATATACTTACTTCTAGGCATGAAATTTAGTTCCATTTAATCTTTATGAATAATTTGATATCTCATATTAACTTATAATAAATGACTAACGAAACCTCAGAAGAGGTAACAAACCTAGAAAATGCATGGGAAAGAGAAAAACGTAAATGAGAAAAAAATTCCATAATCAATGTAACAAAATACTTGAGGGTCTTGGAGAACATGATTTGGAATGGTTTGACTACCCTAAAATGAGCTCAAATTTAGGGTTCAAATTGGATTTCTTATCATAAGAACAAATTCAGCAGGTTACAACAACATTATCATACCAGGTGTCACTGAACCAAAGATCACTTAGGTTTTTGGGAAGAAGCTCTGGTGGCACAGTGGGTAAGCATTTGGTTGCTAAATAAGGGTTGGTGGTTTAAACTCACTGGCTGCTCCAGGAGAAAAGTATAGCAATCTGTTTCTGTAAAGATCATAGACTTGGAAACCCTATGAGGCCAGTTCTATGCTGTCCTATAGAGTTTCTATGAGTTGGCATCAACTCAACAGCAATGGGCTTGTTTTGTTTGGTAGGTTCCTGAGCGGCACAAATGGTTTGTACTTGACTACTGACGTACAGGTTGGTGGTTTGAACCCACTTAGCAGCATCATGGAAGAAAGGCCTGGCAGTGTGCTTCTATAAAGATTACAGTAAAGAAACCTTATGTAGCAGCTCTATTCTGTAATACATGGGTGGCCATGAATAAGAATCAATTCCTTGGCCATACTTCTCATCAATTCTTCTCCTTTTGTTGGAACCACAGCAAACATGCATGTTTGGGGGAATTAACCCCTTGGCAGAGAGACTGATGTTTGGATGGATAGTCTAACAGGATAAATTCTCTCATGTCTGTGCATCCATTTTCGACTGAACACTACATGGATCTAGATCCTAAGAGGCTACTTTTCTTTAACTCCTGCTTTCAACAAGATATAATTTATGCATATACACATACATAGAAATCCTTGAAAAGTATATGATTTGCTTTTATAAAGTCTTCAAATTAACAGCCACAATATACTAAACATGATCTCATAATGTTCACCCTATATATCATCTGGAAACAGAGGACAAGAACAAAATGTTAGCAGGCTCTTTTATATTATCAGAGAAAACAGAAATGGGAAAAGAACAAAAAGGGAAAACACCTTTAATTCAGCCGTTGGCTTGCGGAGTTCACAGTGTCATTTCCTGTTCCTGTAGGTGGAGGGGGAAGGAAGAGCTCCACCAGGTTCACCTAAAATGGTTCTTTTCACTCCTATACAGTGAACCCTCGAGTATCATATTATCCTAATTCCTAATAGAGAGGAAAAGGCCTTCAAATGCAGTCAGGTTGCTTAATAAATCATTGGCCCAAGACCTTGCTTCAGATTGACACAAAATAGCTCTGCCCTTGTAATGCCAAGCAGGCAGTTTGAACATGAGGAAAATGTCACATTGATGAATAAAGACAAGGAGCACATTCTGTCCAAAGAAGATAACAGGAAAACATCAAGCAGTGTATATAGCAGGAAAAATATGGCACTCTCCAGTGTGGAGTGAAGCAGGGAAGAAGCCTGGCTTGTTTGTTATAGTATCCCTCCCTACCTCTCCTTCAATATAGGTCACCTGAAGACAACACTGCAGAGACACAACACAGACTGGAGTGCCCCTAAGTCAGGGACATGGAACTATAGCCAATGGCAACCCTATAGGATTGTAACCTCCATAGGTAACATAGATGAGTCTATAGGCAAGATCTATGAAAGCAAAATGTTTTCCAAAAAGTGATATGGGAAAAAAAATTAAAAATGAAGTCTTGACTACCCATACTCTTATTAAAGAGTATGGCGCAGTGAATTGTTTGGCATGGCTTTTCTAGTCATGATCTTTGTAATTCCCATCAGATGACTGGATGGAATTATGCAAATGTAAGGTGCATTATGGCAAGGGGATTGGATAGCTTGTTAGTAATGTAAATAAGTTATGTGGTTCCCTTATGGGTGTTGGACCATGCAAATAAGGTGTATGGAACCCTAACATGGGGATTGGTCAGTTTTGCCATGCCACTAGGCTTAACATGAGCCCTCCTAGAAGCAGAAGGGGGGGATTTCACTGTCATGTAGAGAGAAGAGCTGGAGGTGGAGTGGAGCATGCCCTTGGATGCAAGATCTCTGCACTGGATCTCCTTGGTAGAGAGATCAGCAGAGAGACTGACATGCGATAGAGTGGTAGGCTTGCCAGCCCATGGACCAAGAAAGTTGAGTGCCTTTGGGCAGGAGCCTTGCTGGTGGAGTAGAGTGCACCTAGGTGCACCTATCAGTGGAGCTGAAAGAGCTTTGTAATACTTGCTCGAGCAGGGTGGAGGCCAGGCTGAAAGGTCAAGGGTTAAAGAGATGTGTGTCTATGGACATGGCAGAGGCAAGGCTGTCCTGGTTGAAGGATTTCATCCTGGACATTCCTGAGCATGCATTATAACTTTTTACTTCCCTAATACTTCCCTAATAAACTTCATAATCATGAGTATAGTATGTGACTTCTGTGTGGCCATTGCAATGAATTATTGAGCCCAGCAGAGAAGTAGTGAGTGCCTTGGGAGGGATGGTTGTGTCAAAATTGGTAAAAAGATTGGAGAGTGGTGACATCTCTGGCCTCATAGAAATCAGTTTTAGGTTGTTGATGTTGATCCTTCCCCTTGTGAACTCAGAGATCAGAGGATGCCACCACTCCACATCCTTTTTACCAAGAGAAATTGTATTTTATATATATATATATATATATATATATATATATATATATATATATATATAGGGGAGCTCTGGTGGCATAGTGCCTAAGGCATCTGACAATTAACCAGAAGGCTGCTAACTACCAGCACCTCCTTGGAAGGAAGGTTGGGCAATCTATGTCCGTAGTGATACTACCTCAGAAACTGAAGGAGGGGTCCCGAAGAGTCAGATCCAACTCAATGGTAGTGAGTTTGCTTTGGTTTTTATATATTAGGAGCTCTGATGGTATAGTGACTAAGGCATTTGACTCCTAACCAGAAGGTTGGTAACTCAACAGCCCCCCCCCAGCCACTCTGCATAAGGTGGACTGGGCAATCTACTTCTGTAATGACTTTCTGCCTCAGAAACCCAAAGGGGGTTTCTGTGAGTCAGAATCAACTCAGCGGCAGTAAGTATTTATTTATTTATTTATTAGTATATATTGTTTGATCCTATAAAGAAATTTTCTTTAGATTCCCTTGGATTCAATATGAAAAATAGTTTTACCTTGCCCATCATGACTATACTAACAAAATCATCCTTCCATAAAATCACACTTCATCAACTTAGATACATGTCTGCATCTTCTCTAGCTCTGAGATTCATAATGGTGGGTCCAAATAAATGAGGTATAAACACTAGAGCATGATACTTGAAATTAAAACAGAAAATTCAATGTGTTTACAGGAGCATTCCTCACCACCTTCAGAACAACCAAAAGGTAGAATTTTTGTGCTTATCATTCCTTATTGACTCAGGTTTGTTTTTAAGGATGTTCAATGGAAAATGCACCTGGTGCACACGTAACAGCCCAGCTTATAGACTGAGATAGACTAGGAAGAAGGAAGAGGCCATTCACTTCTCAAAGAATTGGCCAGGGAAAACCTTATGAATAGCAAAGAAACACTGTTTGGTACGTTACCGTGCACCTTTAAGAATAGTCTGTTTAGGCTAAAAGGCTCTCAAAATAGGACTGGGAAAGAGCTGCAACATCTGAGTAAACCCAGCCTTACTCATATGGATAAGAGAAAGTTTTCGAGACCTTCATTTGCTGATGTGGCACCACTCAAATTGAAGAGAAACAGTCGCAGACATCCATTAATCATCAGAACATGGAATGTACAAAGTATGAACCTAGGAAAATTGGAAGTTGTCAAAAAAGGAAATGGAACGCATAAAGATATCCTCGGCATTAGTGAGCTGAAATGGACTGGTTTTGGCCATTCTGAATCAGACAACCATACGATCTATTATGCCAGGAATGACAGTTTGAAAAGGAATGGTGTGGCATTCATCAACACAAAGGATGTTTCAAGATCTGTCCTGAAATACAATGCTGTCAGTGATAGGATAATATCCATACACCTACAAGGAAGACCCGTTAATAT
>NW_006921606.1:16447676-16461543 GCF_000298275.1 Orycteropus afer afer
AAGAATGGCGAGACTTTGTCTCACCTATTTTTGTCATTTGTAAGAAGGGACCATTCCCTGGAGAAGGATGTCATGCTTGGTAGGGTGGAGGGTCGACAAAAGAGGGGGAGGCCTTCAACGAGATGGATTGACACAGTGGCTGCGATGATGAGCTCAAGTATAGCAGGGATTGTGGGGCTGGTGCGGGATCGGGCAGTGTTTCATTCTGCTGTGCATGGGGTCCCTATGAGTTGGAAATGACTTGATGGCACTTAACAACAACAACAACAACAACAATGGAAAATGTCTCCCTGCCACGCAGTGACAGTCCCACCAACCCATGAACCTTTGCAAAATCACAATTTGGAAAATTAAGAAGAAACATACACCCTTTATCTTCTGTTCTGCAAAACGTAAAGATTTAAAAGTGTGAGATGGCAGCCAGTGTGCTGCCAAGCTGGCAAAGGGCTCTGCTGTGCAGCCACCCAGCAGGGAAGACTCACTCAAGGAAAAGGCAGTAAGACTCAGCCCTGCTGCCAAGGCTCCTTTCCTCTTTAGAAGCCCCTCTATTAGACAACCTATTTCTATTCATTTGTTCTAATCTTTCCTCAGATCAGGTCAGCAGCCCATTAATCATTTCTGTCATTCCCTTACAGAATCCAGGGCAACAGATCTCTGTTTTCCTAAAACCACAGTGCCAGAAACTAAGCTGGAGAAATAGGAAATCCTCTCCTCCTCCTCACAGCGGTTGGCTGCAAGTGCTGATTGGAAGAAGCCACCAATTATGCTCACTTTCCTCTTTTGCCCAGGATTGCATAGACTGCTCTGTGGAAAGTTTTAAAGAGAATTCAATTCAAAGTGGAGCTGAGGAGGCTGAGGAAGAAACACATAGTTGAATCAACCAGCTTAGGAGAAAGAACTAGATAAATACGCACCTAGACAAAGACATATATGGATTAGTAATATTCTTATCCACGTATGTATTCAGGCCAAATACTTTGGCAACTTCAGACAGCAGGAAGAATAAACTAAAGGTCAAGCCTAAAGCCACTATAGGCCCTATATACATTGAAACAATGGAAAACTAAAATAAAGTACACCAAACAAAATGCAAAGAGAAAGCCTCTTACAGAGCTGATACACTTGAATGTATTAAAATGTGGTGTGTCCTTGAGCATACTGATATCTTATGCTCATTTATTTTTGTTTAATAAGGACAGACCTGTGGGTTAGGACAAAACATTGTAACTGCCCATAGAAAACAGGAGAAGAACCAAGTGACTAAAAAGCAGAAATCACCAAGGATAGTGACCTGTATTCACCACTCATATATCACATTAATCCCCTCACCAACCTCTTCACAGTACAGAAGTTATACAAAAGTACACAAGTAGAAGTCAGAAGACTTGGTTTCTATTTCCATGTCCAATAGTACCAATAAAATGAAGGACAAGTCCCTTTCTAAATTACAGAGAAGGCCTGGGGAAGAAAAGTGGGTGTGTTGTGCTGACTTTGAAGTCCTTCCAAGATTTTTGGGCTCTAAGTGGTCAACTTTGGTGGTTTCAACATCTCTTGCATCTCTGAAATTTTGTTTTTTATTACCTTCATAACAATGAACTAATGTTACCAGAAAGAAGTAAAAGCATACTTCACATACATTAGTGCTTCTCATTTGTTGTGTAGACTCAAATTGTAATGTTCAGTGATCAGTTATGTTTCAAATGAGTTGATACTAACAATTTATTTTAATATCAGAGTTTGTGAATGATTTACTTTAAAACATAAATTAAAGTACATGTCAGCCAATTTTCCTGATTTTTGCTAAACTTTCTTAGATCAAAGAAAAGATGTTATACAACCCTGGGTTTGTCTATAGGATAACTTACTCATGTTCTTTTTCAACTGTTATTTATCAAAAATTACTGGCAGCTACTACTGTAGTAAAGAAATACATACAATACAGAGATGATTACAAATGTGGTTACAATGCCAACTACAAAAACATCTAAAAATTTATATAATGTCCTTTTTCTTAAACTTAACAAGAGATGGTATGGGGTTAAGATTTGGGTAATTTAAAGATTTTCTAAAGGTAAATTTGCTTAAGTACAGTTTTGGAAACACAATTCTCACTTAATTACCTATACTGTGATACATTTTAGAGGGACAGATAGAATTTATTTTTTTCATATCTTCCTTACAGATTCAGATTTCAGCTATGTTGAATTCGTATCATTCTATTTCATGTCAGCAAAACAAAATATTTCTCCATTTGGATATGAGACTTAGATGTAAACATGAGAAAGTATGGACATAACAATTAGGCTTACCACGAATGCTATTGTACTTCTCAATGTGGATTCCCACTGGAAGCAGCTTTTAAGGAATTGTACTGTATTCCATATTGCCATGGTGATTTTTTTCACACGGTCTACATCTCGTGATAAGATCTGATAAAACAAAGTGCTAGATTTAAATACACTTTAGACCAGTTAACCTGGTCGTTTAAATTAAATTTTGTATAGCTGCCAATTATTTAAAAAAATTCAGTAAGAAAGTCCTGATACTTCTGAAACTCTTTTTCAAAGATGAACATTCATATAAGAAGAGCAGATCCAAAGGATTTCATGATGAGCCTGTTTCAGTAACATTCAGCAAAAAACTATTGCAGCTAAGTGTTTGGTATGTGGGAATTTGTGCGTGTGTGTCTATGTATGCATGCATTTGTGTGTGTATGTGTGTGTGCGACAGTGTGACAGCATGATAGGGAGAGGGGGAGAAAGAGAAAGAAATTAAGAGTAGGAGGGTCAATGTTGTTTAGTATAGTAGGAAATAGGTCAATTCATAGTAGACTAATGCAAATATTATAGTTCATCTAATCTGGAGAAAACTGTGTGTATAAAAAAATATAGATCACAAAAGAGAAACCACTTCTACCCCTTCATAGACATGTAACATTGGGCACATTTTTTAAAATCACTGTCTGATAAAGTGAAATTGATATTAATACTAATTATAGGCAGTTGAGAGGATTAAAGGATATAGAAAATGTGTCTGGCACATAATACGTAATTTTAAGTATTTGCATTATAAGCAAAAGTTTCAACTTTACAGAATCTTTGGGACACAAGGTGGTGAGAGGCATGTGGGGAGGGTCCTGACATGGAGAATCTTATCCCTAAACCCCCAGGTGATCCCTTAGCCCCAAATCACCACACACAGGGGTAGTGTTGGAGGTAGTGTTTTGCCAAGGAAATGTCCTTTCTCCCAATTGTAAGCAGATTCATTTCAATTTGTTTGCAAAGCAGCTACCCTACCTACCTCAACCTAGGTTTTAATTTTCAAGTAAATAGAGTGGAAGGCAATAATAATAATGAAAAAAATAAGACATTTACTCCAATTACACAAAATAAATATTACACTAAATGTTATGGTAGACGGAAACAAAACACTTGGATGCTTCTCTTCAGACAAAGTTGAAGACTTTCCCAAACGCGCCCAGAAGTTCATGGGAAACAAAAGGACGATAAGATGCTCATCTATTTAACTGCTTTATGTAACCCACAGCTGTTCACCTCAAAGGAAATGGTGGAAGTAATAAACACTTTTAAAAAGGGGACACTCTGTTCTTTGTTGCACAACTGAAGAGGGACAATAAGTACAGAGTGAAATCCTGAATTGTGTCTGAGTAGGACAGGGAAGGATTCTGGAAAGGTCATGTTAAAAAAATGTGAACCTTCGTTTACTGGGCCCTTATCTGCACTTTTGGTTGAACTGATGAGAAAGGAATTAAGGGCAACAGATAGGAGAGATAATTAATTAAATATAGGGTAAAATGTCAACACATCCCAAATTTAGATCATACTAAAGTGGTAGTAGTAGGGTGCATGAATCTGGGGCTAGAAATCTCTACAGAACAGCTGGGTTAATTCTGTTAATTGTTCACTGGACAGAATATCTTGCTGAAACATCACAGGACTGAGACAAAGATGGCTGTCATTAAAGGAGAATAGGCAGGAGTTCCTGGGTGGTGGATTAAGCTAATACTCTAGGCTACTAACCTAAAGGTTGGAGGTTTGACGCTACGCAGAAGGAAGGTTGGGCAATCTACTTCCGTAGTGACACTGTCTCGGCAACCCAAGGAGGGGTCGCTATGAGTCGGGTCCAACTCTATGGCACATAACAACAACAACAACAGAAGTACCTTGAAAGAAAGCCTAGAGGTTTACTTCTGAAAAATTAGTCATTAAAAGCCCTGTGCAGCAAAGTTCTCCACTGGTACACGAGTCAGAATCAACTCAATGATAGCTGAGACTGGTAGGCAGGGAAAGGAAATTAAGGAGCCCATTTATGGAGTCATAACATTGGGAGTTTTTGTTCATAGGATAATTTAAGAGAACAATCAAAGGCTGACACCTTCTGTTTCATCCAATATATATTTTTCTGTTTTTTTCCTTCTCAAAGAGAAAAAATTAATATTATATATCTTTGTTTTTAGGGTTTTTCTTACCCAACAGACCAAATATTAACCATAAAAATTTTTGATTAAATCTTTCCAGTGCCTTTTTTCCAGTAAAGTTTTTTTTTTTTTTTTTTTAATTTTTATTTTCCTGTTTGAAGCCAGTCTTATTTACTTTAAATTTCAAAAGATATCATGGCTGCAGGTGGGTGGAGGGCCAGAGACCACCTTGTGACTGGAGATCAGTAGATCTCCGTAAAAGAGGGAAGGCAGAGTTCAATCAATCATGTCAAGATTAGCCAGTGGTTGATCTTCTATTCTAGTTCTGACCATTTACTTTTTTTGGGGGGAGGGGTAAGTATCAGAAAAGTCTCCCTATGTGCATAAATGATAACTCCTCAGAATAAAACTTATGCTTCAATTTCTTTGAGTTAGATTATTTTCAAGCCCTTCATTATTCTGAAGTACTCGTGGGGAGAGAAGAGGGAAAGAGAGAGGGAGGCACAAGCAAGTTAGCCATCTATTAGTGCTCCAAGCATTGGGTGTCCGAACAGGTCAGCTTACTGTATTGACCCACCTTTTTGGACAGCTTGCGGCTATCTTCAATAAAACGCTTTTCTCTGGGAGTAAAGGTCCTAATACTTGCTTTGACCTATAAAGATATTATTGTTAAAAATGGCAGCACTTATATGAACTCTATTTTTCCTCTTTTTTATTCCTTCTTCACAGTTGGGAAGAAATGTGGAAATCAATACATTTGCTTATTGTAAAATGGAAGTGATGTTACCTATATACCAGTTTTGTGGTGAGAATTGATTGAGATAATGTCAGAGCCTAACACAGAGCTGATAGTCAATAAATGGCAGCCAGACCAGAATGATTATAGTAAAGTTCTACCTACACACTCACTTATACTACTACCCGGATTAACCTATGTCCTGTTTTCTCTCTGCAGAAACTTCTATTGATATCCATATATACCCAATGCTCCCAGCTGGTAGGCCACTTTCCAGTATGCCCAGGAACATCTGCGCATGTCAGTAATGCCCACCCTGAATCCAGTGTGCTTATTTATATCAGCTTTACCTGTTACTGAAACTCCGTAATTAATTATTATACAAATGCTGAAATCTGAGCAAGAATCAAAAGAGCTGGGATCTCTGTTGCTCTAGAAAGACTTGATAAGGTTAGTCACTAAAAAGATGTTGTTTTTGAGGCAAAGTTTTTAATGGGGAAAAAAACTGTAATACTCTTACTCTCAGCTTGTTTAACAAGTGTCTTTAAAATACCTCTCACTTTAAAAGAAACTAAAGCTAGAAATGATATGTGATGGGTATGATTTATGCAGGGAATATGGTGTAAAACTAAAAATAACAGACCTATATTCAAAAAAAAAAAAAAAAAAGGCGAAGAGGTCTGGGACTGTGTCTAAAGATTAGCAAATGAGTGTTCATTTACATATTTTACATTAAAATAACATGTTTATAGTACATTTAAAATAAATCATTTTCTACTTTAACAGCCATCTTCAATACACTTGTCTTGATTGTGCATGAAAAAGATGAACCAGACTGCTTGTGTAAAGAGTTACAGCCTTGGAAACCCAAAGAAGCATTATTTCTACAACACCCCATAGGATCGCTATGAGCCGGAACTGACTCACTGGCAGTGAGATTGGTTGGTTGGTTTTGACTGTGTTGTGTACCAAGATGCCAACTATAATGATCAAAAAACACCCTAGAAGCTCAAAAATATCTCAGTCCAATAGCCAACTGTTGCCTTGAAGAAAATCAGAGAAAATTAACCTAAAAAAAATAATTTTCCCATTTGTGGTTCATTTTTTCCTTTGCATAAAGATTGAGAGTTAACCACACCAGTTCTACTGGTATGACATGGTTATGACAGATTTTTAAAGAGAGTACTGTTCTCCCCCACTTTCTCCAGCTGCAACAAGTCTGGAAAGTTTTATATAGATTTGAGTCTCCAAAAGTTGGTAGATATGGAGAAACAGAAAGGCATGTCCAGTTAGACTTACCGGATTATATATGAGGTCCATCTCCAGGTAAATAACTCCTTTAAAAGCATGTTCTAAATCTTTATTCTTCAATACATAACAATTTGTTTGTCCATCTCTAATCTGTGTTTAAAAATAAATAAATAAATATTGTTGTTGTTGTTATGTGCCGTCGAGTCGGCCCCGACTCCTCCTTGGGTTTCCGAGGCAGTATCACTACGGAAGTAGGATTGCCCAACCTTCCTTCCGAGGAGTGGCTGGTGGGTTTGAACCGCCAGCTGTCTGGTTAGCTGGCAAGTGTCTTAGCCACTATGCTACCAGAGCTCCCAAATAAATATTAGTGTTAACTTTCTATATAGTTTGAACTTAATAACCACAACTAATTTTGGCAAAGTTGACAATGCAGAATGATCATGGATTAAAAAAATATTAAGCAAATATTTAATTCATTATAAGCCAACTTTTAATTTTAGGGTGATGTTAGAATTAATAAGGAAGATAAAAGTAAGGCTGAATCTGGGGGATTGATGGGAAATTTTGCAAATTATTACTAAGACAACACAGGACTCTGCCTTCAAAACTTCCAGATGTTATACATCTTATGGATTAGAAAAGTGATGTATAGACTATAATATCCCTGTTCAGTACTCCTCAAGAGTATCATGGTCATGAGGGATAAGTAAAGACCAAAAAATTATCACAGATCAGAAGAGACTAAGGAGATATGATGATTTAATACAATGTGGTACCTGGGACAGATCCTAGAATTAAAAAAAGGGTATTAGTGGAACAACTGGTGAAATCCAGAAGTAAAAAAGACAGGAGTTTAGTTAATAGTAATGCACCCATACCTGTTTCTTAGTTTTGACAAATATATCATGGCAATGTAAAATGTCAACTAGAGGAAACTGGGCAAGGAATAGATGAGAATTCTCTGCATTCGTTATCTTTGCAACTTTTCTATAAATCTCAAATGATTTCAAAATAAAAAGTTTACTAAAATATTTTAAGAAATAAATAAAGAAAATATTCAGTAAAAACAGCCAGCTTTGCAGTAGCCAGGAACAATGCAAAGTAAATAAATAAATGCAGCTAATTTTGCAGAGAAAAATCCCAAACATAAACCAGGCACAAAGTTCCAGCAAACCTTCAAAATAAACAATTCCCTCTAATATCCATGCTGCCAGCATTTCCTATCATTTCTACATACTAATCTACCTTTTCTCCACTGTGTAAGGTATCTAAGAAAAACATCTCATATCATTTTGGAAATTATATGGCTCCCATTAAAGTCATTCTCTTTTCAAATCTGATAACAACAATGGTTTATTATACACAGTAGTGTATATATTGATTAAACATTTGACTTTTTAGGAACCCTACCTGTTAACTCTAAAATGGCATCAGCAAGACTTGACCGTACTGAAAGGTCCATTTGAAATAGTAGTCATCAAATATTGAAAATAACATGGGATACTTAAGGGCATGGAATTTGAGCCATATTTTAAATGACTATCGCTGTCACTACAAGCATTTAATACAAGTGTTCTTATAAACACTGGTGGAAATGAGTTGAATAAGTCACAGGGGGAAACAGAGCCATTCCACATTACAAGGGAGAGGTCACTTTCCTTCCCAAAGTCACCCCACCTCTTTCAGATTGAATAGGCTTTAAACAGAAAGATGGTTTTCCTGGCCAGTGGCTGAGAGGAAGAGGACGCCCCATAAAGACCTGGTTTCCTTCTTAAACGGTGTCCAAACAGGATTCTGAACTTCCGCTTTTATCCACAGTCTCACTTAATAAATTGTGGGTGTTAAAGTTGAAAGAAATAAATACAAAAGAAGCATGACAATTTGCCAAGCTGACGTTGGTCCAATTTAGTTTTGCTTTAACTCAAAGTCATTGCGTGGTTATCTTAAAATTTCCATGATTTCTTAAAGGTTATGGAAGGTCAACATAAGAACAGGAGATATTAGTAGAAACTGAAATATTTTATAGCAAAAGAAGTTTTTTTTTTTTTTTTAATTTGCTAAACTTTCCTCTTTCTCAAGTGCCCTCAGATGTGGGAGCAAAACATAGAATTCACACAGGGACATTAAAGAAGTCATCAGATATATAATTAAAGTTATAGTGCTTTCACTGAATATAAAGCTATCTTAAAATATACAAATGAAAACCTTAAAATTTATGAAGAGTTTAAAAATTACAGATAAAAACTAAAATTACACAAAAAAACTGAATTGTGAAAATTTAATTTTCACAAACATCACAATCCCTTTACCCTCCCAGAAATTAGACAGGAATTTTGTGTGCACCTTCCTAAATTTTTATAGAGAATTTATATTTATAAGTATTTTCCTGAGGAAAGAAAAGTATTTAAAATTTTTTGCTTAAGTGCCAAAGTATATGTATTTTGTAATTTGGTTATTATCAGTATCATTTGCCAATTTATTGATATATTGATAATTTATTGATATTTCCTAATTTCTTTAAACTGTTGTGTAACATTCAAACTGTGAATAAACCACAATTCATTATTTACCTTGTTGATGAAAATTTGGTTGATTAAATTTTTCAATAGCACTCTGCTGCAAGGATTATCTTTTAAAAAAGTTAAAAATAAAAAGCAAAGAAAAGAAAACTTTTACTTGCTTATATTTAGGGTAATATATTTGGATTATAATAGGTCAACACATATGAATGCTAAATGTTACAACTAAAAACTGCAGTAATAATTTATGAGACTATTTTTAACAATAGGAGCTCTGGTAGCATAATGCCTAAGGCACTTGACTGCTAACCAGAAGGTTGGTGGTTCAAACCCACCAGCCACTCCTCAGAAGGAAGGTTGGGCAATCTACTTCTGTAGTGATACAGCCTTGGAAACCCAAGGAGGGGTCACTATGAGTTGGGTCAGACTCAATGGCACATAACAACAACAATAACATTTTTAACAACTTTCTTATTTTCTACTGTTTTTATGTAATGACACAACACAAAAATACAGCATAAAGAGTTGTTCTGTAACATCCCAACTTGCAGAACTTCTGTATGGATTTATAGAATAGGAAATGAAAGCAAAACAGTTTTCATGTCTAAAACTATGCTTATCATTTATCCTTAGAACAATGAAAATAATTTCTAGCAATTTATAATTTTAAATAATTTATTAAATAGAAAAAATAAAACAATAAAAAATATTAGAGGAGTGTATCTATAAATACTTTGGTTCCTAGGTATGAGATACTCATTGAATTAAAACATAAGCTTAATTTTGAGATCCCTGTAAGCCAAGGCAAAAAGGGAATATGAGGCTTCCAATTTACGACACAAGGAGCCTATCAGTTCATGTAGAAAGTCTTCCTGGGCTGCCATCAAGATTGACTTCATTTCAGTCAAAAATAAGGATCTTGGGGTAAAATAATTGACCAAGTCTTCAACTTCTAAGCTGCAAGAGTTTTTTCCTTCATACTAGCTTACCAGGTTCCTGGGTAGTGAGAACAGTTAAGTGCTTGACTACTAGCTGAAAGGTTGCTGGTTCAAAGCCACTCAGAGGTGCCTCAGAAGACAAGCCTGCCAATCAGCTTCTGAAAAGTTACAACCTTGAAAACCCTACAGAGCAGCTGTACTCTGCACATAGGGAGGGGTAGCCACTAGTTGGAATCAACTCCACAGCTAATGAAAACAGCAACAACGACCAGCCTACCTTCATCTTTTAATTTATGATGGCCAATTTTATTCATCGGTTTGTTTATTTTGGTCAAACTGACATCTTAAGATTTCTCTTACTTATAACTCCTGTTTTTCAGTTGGTTTATATAAGACTTCTTCAGTATCTTAACAGTTTTTCTTATGGGATTTTAAAAAATGTTTGACCTTTAATTCATCTAGAAATTGCTTTTGTGTTTGGTGTAACACACACGCATTTTTCTCCTAACAGGTAAGCAACCAGTTATCTGAGAATCACTTAATAAAGAGTTTACCCTTTCCTCAATAACTTCCTTTTTCATATCATTATATGTTAAATGATCTCCATTCATTTGGTTTCCTTCATGTCCTTCAGTGCAGTTCTAAAATTCCCTCATATGGATCTTAAAACCCACTGAAATCAAGCACACTCCAACTCATAGCAACCCTATAGGACAGAGGAGAACTTCACCATAGAGTTTCCAAGACTGAAAATCTTTATGGAAACTGACTGCCTCATCTTTCTCCCAGAGAGCAGATGCTGGGTTCAAACTGCCAACCTTCTGGTTAGTAGCTGAATGCTTAACCATCCACCACCACCTCCTACATGGATCCTAGACATTGTAATTTCTTGTTTTATGTTGAATAGTCTTTGATGCTTTTGAGTTTTTAAAAATGTTTTGTTACTGGGTATAGCCACTGATTTTTTTTTTTTTTTTTAATGCTGATCTTGTCTACTATACTTCATTGGCTTTTATTCTAATGTTTTGAATTTATACATAATAATATATAAGAATACAGAAAATACAAAACATATTAGAATAAAAGCCAAAGAGGTATAAGATTAGCATTTAAAACTAGCCACTTCTTGGAAGGAAGGTTGGGCAATCTACTTCCTAGTGATACTGCCTCAGAAATTCAAGGAGGGGTTGCTATGAGTCGTATCCGACTCTACGGCAGTGAGTTTTTTTTTTTTTTTTTTAAATACATAATGATAATATCTGCAAATACTCATAATTTTGTTTTTCTTATCTTTTGCACTGGCTAAACCTGATAGAAAAGATTTAATTTTTAATTGTTAATTCTTAAACATATAACCAAAACCAGCATGTGAGTTGACTGACTCATGGAAACCCCATGTGTGCCACAGCAGAAAACTGTGCTCCATATGGTTTTGAATGGCTGATTTTTTAGAAATGTATAGCCAGGCCTTTCATCTGAGTTGTCCCTTGATGGACTCACACCTCCAACCTTCTAATCAGCAACCAAGTTCATTAATCATTTGTACCACGCAGGGGACTCCACAGATTGATTTAAGTCTCTTAAGACTCCTATGCAGTACGTACTATTGTTACCTTCATTTTAAAGATGTGGAAATAGAGGGACTATATTCAGTGTTTTAGGAACAAGTCTGATGTTTATGATGTTTCTGACATGTCATTCATCATGTTAAGGCTGTGCCCTTCAATTACTAACTTAATTGATTCTTATTCATAATCAAGAATGGGTGTTGAATTTTATCAAGTACCTTTTCCCCATCTATTAAGCTTATTGTTTTTCTTTTCTCCTTTAATATATCAAATGACATAAATGACATAATTAGATCTCCTACCTGAATACCATAATGGCATTTCAGGAAAAGTATATAATTTCCTTTTTATTAAATCTGTTTTTGATATGAGAGTTATTCTAGTCTCAGGGAATAAATTGATAAGTTTTTCCTTTTTGTTCATGTAACAAAACTTGTTATTGCTTGTAACTTTAAGAATTGAAATAACTTGTTCACAAAACCATTTGGACCTGTTATTTTTGGGGAGTGGGGAAGAAAAATGTATCAGATCCTTCCATAATTCATTATCTCTGGTAGCGCAGTGCCTAAGGCACTTGACTGCTAACCAGAAGGCTGGAGGTTCAAACCCACCAGCAACTCCTCGGAAGGAAGGTTGGGCAATCTACTTCTGCAGTAATACTGCCTCGGAAACCCAAGGTGGTTTCCCTGTGAGTCGGGTCCGACTCCACAGCATAGAAAAAAACAAACAGTATATTCGGGAGCTCTGGTAGCAAAGTGCTTAAGGCTTAAGGCCCTTGGCTGCTAACCGGAAGGGAGGTTCAAACCCACCAGCCACTCCTTGGAAGGAAGGAAGACTGGGCAATCTACTTCCGTAGAGATACTGCCTCGGAAATCCAAGGAGGGGTCGCTATGACTCAGAACTGACTCAACGGCAGTGAATTTTTTTTTTTTTTTTTTAAACAGTATATTCAATATTTGGTAATCCAAATCCTCTCTGATTATACTTTTTAAGATAAAGTTATTTGCTGTTTCTATCCATCTCCAGAAATAGAACTGTATTACATTAGGGAAGAATTCATATCTACAATCAATACTCAAGCCCTCCCATAGTATGTTCTATTTATTCAAGTTTCTCTCATATCCCTCAGCAAAGTTTAATTGTATTCTTCATAGTGATTCTCTATATTTCTTAATTTTTTTCTGCATTTTTATTATTATATCTTTTCTCATTTTTTAATTAGCATTGTTAATTTTACTAGTCTTTTTGAAACGAAAACATGGATTTACCAAACCCAGAGTTTTCATATTTCCTATGTTACTATTTGCTTTTATCTTTATCAAATCCTTTATAATTTTCTTCATTTTATGTCTGTTTTAGATCGTTTTGTTGAGATGCTTAATTGATTTTCAGCCTTCCTTGTTTAATGGTAAAGCCATTCAAGGTAAGAATTTCCTCTAAATAACACATTTGGCCCCTATCCATAGGTTTTATGTATAGTATGGTATTGTTAATTTTGAAACAGCCTATAATTACACTTTTGGTATCTACATTATCAACTTGCCTTTCCTCCCACACACAGAGCATGTGGTTTTATATTTGGTTGAGGTTTTTGTAATTAATTTATATTTTCATAGTACAGTGGTTATGGTACAGTTTCTGCCATTTTGGAACCCACTGAGGCATATTGCACACACCATGATCAATATTTGAAACTGTTAAACTGGCATTTGAACAAAATGTTCTGTAATTTTGTCTGTGTGTGTGTGTGTATATGAACACAGATATTAGATTGAGTTTATTAATTATTCTCTAAAATTTGAAAACCACCACTTAATATGCCCCATAATATACTCAGATCTTACTAAAAAGGAGCTGTGGTGTTGGCGAAGAATTCTGAAAGTATCGTGGACTGCTAAAAGAACGAACCCGTCTGTCCTCGAGGAAGTGCAGCCAGAATGCTCCTTGGAGGCGAGAATGGCCAGACTTCACCTCACATACTTTGATCATGTTGGCAGAAGGGACCATTTCTGGGAGGAAGATGTCATGCTTGGTAAGGTGGAGGGTGGATAAAAGAGGGGAAGGCCCTCAATGAGATGGATTGACATGGTGGCAGCGGTGATGGGCTCAAGTATGGCAAGAATCATGGAGCTGGCTCAGGACTGGGTGATGTTTCGTTCTGCTGTGCGTAGGGTCACTATGAGTCAGAGACGACTCGACGGCACCTAACAACAATGTCTCATCCTAGAAATTCAGTAATGATAGAATGGTGTATTGGAATCTTCACTACTGACAAACACTTCATAGTATTTTCAACCAGTTGGGCCTTCAAGAAGTATTGCATCACAGTCCTCTCTACCTTTTGCTCATGGTATTTTTGGAGTTGGATATTTATTTTGTGATTCTAATTCTTTAATTTTTTATTATATTTCAAATAT
>NW_006921606.1:16462015-16501111 GCF_000298275.1 Orycteropus afer afer
TATATATATATATATATATGTATATATTTTTTTTTTTCCCCATAAACATTAATGCAAAGTTAAACATCAATTATTTATTTTAACGGCCAAAATTTCAGCAGTGATCTAAAAGACTGTGACTGTGTGTGCCCATTAACAACGTGCAAAGCCCAGGGCTTGCCATTTCAGGTGAAATTTGGACCATTTCTTAATTGGAAATGCAAATGAAGATTTGTATGGGCTTTTATTTGGTACAAGCAATTATAGAAAATTTGTCCCATAAAACTAATTAAGCGAAACTGTTATTGGTGCAGCCAGTTATTTGCCCATGGATTCACAGAGGACATCGGGGTTCTACAACAACTACATACAAGCATGGGTTTCTGATTCACATTCACTTGTGTATGTCAACATGGCTTGCACAACAGAACCAGCATTTGTTTGAAAATGCCAGTCCTCATTAAACTGCAGATGAATTCTTCTTTGAGATTGGGAAATATCAATAAATCAATGGTTTTCCCTTTATTTACAGATTAAAACCCTAAAGCTGATTTTCAAAATCTTCCTGAATTGGCCCATTAGATAATTTGGAGAGGGTAACAGTATGCTCGAATAAAACAAAATGCCATAGATGAGAAGAAAGTAGCCTGATTTTCAGGATAGACTTAGCATCACTTAACTGAAAATGGTAACATTAAATAAATCTATCAAATCAGCTAGTTCTTAGTAGAAAACAAACTACCTTAGTGACTTTAAAATTCTAAAATATTCTTATTTTTTAATGATGCATTTTTCTATGTTACTGATTAGAGGAGAAATGTCAAAATGTCAATATTAGAAGTCTTCAGATTGTAATACAATCCAATTGCATTTTTTTCCTTTTAGTCATGAGTATGTGGTTTAAAAGTTGTTCATATATATGCATATATATGTGTGTATATAAAATAATTTTTAAATAAAATGTTTACTTTAAAAATATATTGAACTGAAATGAACTATAAGTAAGGATGGTTCATTTGTCTGCATTCTTGCAATTCTGATACACACATATCTACGCAAGCATATGGACATGCTTAAAGCAATTCATCATGACTAATAAATATACTCATTTTAGTATATGGATTTTAAATGAAACAATGGGCACAGAATGTTCACTCTGATTAAAAAGATATAGTTAATTCAGAAGAACAAGCTCTTTGTTTAACAGACTTAAATGCACTTTGTCCATTGTCATTTTGAGTGAGATTAAAAATTAAAGTACATGCTGTGTTTTATACCAGACATTTAAAAATATGGTTTGCATTTTCTCTAAAAGTGTGAATCAAATTTTAGTTTATGACTTGAGTAAAGGAAATATAACCTCACAAATAATATTCCAACTCTTCTACAAGAAATATAATTTTTATTTTTTAAATATAAAATACATTGTTGAATACTATTACATATTTTATAGTAATAATAGTGAAGTATGAATGGATCCAGCTTTATGATTCTTTCTCCTATAAAAACCAGAAAAAGAAACCTCCTAGAAGGCACACAATTGAAAATCTAAGGGTTTTCTCTTTCATCTTGAACTCTGGGAGTTTCAAACAATTACTCCAGGAGTCTTCTTTTTGAAAAAAATAAAAACCATTTTCGTGGAGTTGACTCAAACTATCTGTACCACCCAGGAATTCTTGTTTCACACTGCAACAGAACTTTTCCCAGAGAAAGGTAATAATATCTACTTCCCCAGGATAAAAGCCTTAGGGGCTCCCACCCTAACAGAATAAACAAACCCTGAGCACTCTCAAATCCGTCATGACTCAGCCCTCCATTTCCAGCCTCCTTGTTCACACTGAGGTCCAGGCACCCAAGTCCTCCTTGTTCCCATAAAGTAGCCTTTCCCCCAGCCTGCTCAAAATTTCTCTACTACCTGTCATTTTTTGACTCACCTATTTGTCAATATCAAAGTCTCACCCCTCACTATCAATTGCTCTATTTCTTAAAATCTTCCTAAAGTGAAATCCAGGAGCTCTGGTAGCATAGTGCCTCAGGCACTTGATTGCTAACCAGAAGTCTGGCAGTTCAAATCCACCAGCCACTCCTCGGAAGGAAGGTTGGCAATTCTACTTCTGTAGTACTAAGGCCTCAGAAACCCAAGGAGGGGTCGCTATGAGTCGGCGCCAACTCGATGGCACATAACAACAACAACAACAACAACAAAGTGAAATACACTTTCCCTGACACACCTTTTCTTGTTCCTTTGGCATGTTCAGGCCTGTGTGAGCCCATTCCACAGACATCATCTCAACAAGATATGTAACACTTCAACTCTTTACCCTGTATCCTACCACACTTAGCACATTAGGTACACAAAACAGATTCTTGATGATGTTTTTAAATTTATATTTATTTAATAGGTACTTATCAGGTAGCTTCACACAATGTTAGAACCTCAGGTTCTGATATCAGACTACCTAAAATCAAACCATGGCCCTGTTACTCAACAGCTATATGATCCAGAACAAGTTCTGGAACTTTTCTGTACCCCAGTTTCTACATTTGTAAATGGGCATAATGAAAAATATGTCTTATTAGGTTGTTATAGAATTAATGATTTAACATAAGCTAAGGATATAGCCTGTGCTTGCTAGTTAAGCATCGTTCAACAAATGCTAACTGAAAGGGGAAAAAAAGATCTAATAAATAGCTCTAAAGACATACTCTCTAAACCTCATAGAATTATTTAAAAATGGATAATCAATAAAATTAATCAATAAAATAATTACAACTTATCCATTACCAGTTACAATATCTACACTGTAGGGAGGGAGAGGGAATTTTTTTGGGGGGAGGTGATAGTAAGATTGTGTGCCACCTTGGCTGGACCATGATTCTAAGTAGTTTAAGCAGTTATGATGCAGTCATCCCCCATGATGAGATCTGATATACTGTAATCATGCCTATGGTAAGATGTTCTACGAATAACCAATCAGTAGAAAGGGAATTTCCTTAGGGGTGTGGCCTCTTTCTTATATATCTGTATCTATATCTGTATATAAACTGACTAACCCACTGCTATCGAGTCAGATCAGACTCATAGCAACCCCTACTTGGGTTTCTGAGGCGATATCACTACAGAAGTAGATTGCCCAGTCTTCTTCCTTCTGAGGAGTGGCTGTTCTGAGGAGTGGCTGGTTAGTAGTCAAATGTCTTAGGCACTATGACAGCAGAACTCCTATATCTGTGTGTGTGTGTGTGTGTGTATTTGTAGGTATACCCAAGAAGGGGTCACTATGAGTCAGATCCAACTCAATGGCAGTGGGTTTTTTACTATATATATTTGTATATATATATCCATATATTAGAAAGAAGATTGAGCAATCTACTTCCATAGAGATACCACCTTGAAACCCAAGGAGGGGTCAGTATGAATCGAATGGACTCTACAGCTGTGAGTTTGGTTGAGTTTATACGTATGTGTTTATATCTTGGAAAATCTCTCTCTGGCTTTCTGCTGGATCTTGATCTTAAATCTAGCTCATCAGAATCTCTGGTTCCTGGACTTGACCCAGTGGCCATGTTGTCTGCCAATCTTGGAATTGTTGCCTTCACAGCTTGTGAGCCAATAATATGCCATTTAACCTGACAATCTTGTATTCATCATCCTCCAAAGCCAGAAGCCTGCTATAATGCCTGCCAATCTTGGGTTTGTCAGCCCCTGTAGCAGTAGGAGCCAGGAAAAAACTTCAGCTTGAAGTTTGACCCCGTACTTGGGACTTGCCAGCCTCTACAGCTGCATGAGCCATGTCCTTAAGATCAATTTCTTTCTCAGGTATTATTTCTGTAGTTGATTATATATATATTTATATAACTGCATGTGTGTGTGTGTGTGTGTATTAATCTATCTTATGATTATAGATAAGATATAGATAGATAAGATTATGGATAAGATGATGCTTTGAGAAAGGTCTTGAGCTTTTTGGCACTTCTGGATCTTGCATTTGATCGAGTCATCAGTGAGCGGTCTGCTATGTTGTCTGCCAATCTTGGGATTGTTTCTGGATTTGAACTAGTGGCCTGCTGTGTTGTTTGATAATTTTGGGACTGTGCCATTTTACTTGTTAACCTTGGGTTTATCATGCTCACCAGCCAGCAGCTATCTGAGTTAAAAGAAGCCTCCTGCTTCAGTGGGCCAGGAGCAAGAGGCAGAGCTGAAACCCAAGGTTGAAGGGCTTTCACTCAATCCCTAGAGCTGGCATTTTGAACTCAGACTTCTAGGCTCCAAAACTGTAAGAGAATAAATCCTTGTTTGTTTAAAACAACCCACCTGTGGTGTATTCCTGTTAGAGGAGCACTAGAGGACCAAAACACCAAGCATGGTATCCTTCTCCAAGAACTCTTTCCTACTGATAACTTGTCCAAAGTATGTGAGATGATATCTTTCCATCCTCTCCTCTAAGGATTATTCTGGCTGTTCTTCTTCCAACACAGATTTGTTCATTCTTCTGGCAGTCCACAGTATGCTCAATATTCTTTGCCAACACCCTAATTCAAATTTTCCTCGGTCTTCCTAATTCATTGTCTAGCTTTTCATGTATATGAGGCAACTGAAAAATACCATTGCATGGTTCAAGTACACTTTAGTCCTGAAAGTGACATTTTTGCGTTTTAATACTTTAAAGAGACAATTTGCAGTAGATTTGCCCAATGCAGTATGTTGTTTAATTTCCTGTCTGCTGCTTCCATGGTTATTGATTGTGGATTCAATAAAATGAAATCCTTGACAATTTCAGTCTTTTCTGTGTTTATTGAGATGTTGCTTATTAGTCCAGTTTTGAGGATTTTAGTTTTCTATATGTGGAAGTATAATCCATACTGATGGCTATATAGCCTGATCTTCATCAATAAGTGCTTCAAGTCATTTTTCTCTTTTAATGAGCAAGGTTGTATTATTTGCATATATAGGTTAATAAGGAATTTTCCTCCAATCCAGATGCTAATTCTTCTTCATATAGTCCAGTTTCTCAGATTATGTGCTCAGGATACAGATTGAATAAGTGTATTTAAAGGATACATTGCTGATGCACAACTTTCTTAATTTTAAACCATGAAGTCTCTCCTTGTTCTGTTTGAACAATTACGTCTGTGTACCAATTCCTCATGAGCACAATTATGTGTTCTAGAATCTGCATTCTTTTAACTGTTATCCATAATTTGTTACAATCCATACAGTCAAATCCCTTGTTTGTCAATAAAACACAGGTAAACATCTTTCCGGTGTTCTGTGCTTTCAGCTATGGTTAATCTGATATTAGCAATGATAGCCTTTGTTGCACATCCTCTTCTGAATCAAGCTTGAATTTCTGGCAGTTCCCTTTCAAGGTACTGCTGCAACCACTTTTTAATTATATTTGGCAAAATTTTATTTGAGTGTGCTACTAATGATATTTTTAGATAATTTTCAGATTCTGTTGGATAACTTTTCTTTGGAATGGGCATAGATATGGATCACTTTCAGTTGGCTGTACAGGTAACTATCTTTCAAATTTCTTGGCAAGTGAGTGCTTCTAGCATGTCATCCATTTGTTAAAACATCTGAAAGAGTATTCTGTCACTTCCTAGAGTTTTGTTTTCTGTCAATACCTTCAGTGCAGCTTAGGCTTCTTCTTTCAATACCATTGGCTCTTATCCAAATACTACCTTCTGAAGTGGTTGAACTTTGACCAACTGTTTTTGATACTGTGACTCTATGTACTCCTTCCAACTTCTTTGGATGCTTCCTGTGTCATTCAATATTTTGTCTATAGAATCCTTCAATATTGCAACTTGAGGCTTAAATTTTTTCTTCAGCTCTTTAAATTTGAAAAATGCTGAGCATGTTATTTCCTTTTGATTTTCTAACTCCAGCTCTTTTCACACTTGATTTTAACAATTTGCTTTTTCTTCTCAAGCTGTCCTTTGAAATCTACTTGGTTGTTTTACTTCATCATGTCTTCCATCTGCTTTAGCTACTCTCTGTTCAAGAGCAAGTTTCAGAGTGTCTTCAGATGGCCATTTTGGTCTTTCTTTTCTTTGCTGTCTTTTTAATGACCTTTTGCTTTCTTCATACATGAGGCCCTTGATGCCATCTCATACCTTGTCTGGTTTTTGGTCATTAATGTTCAATGTGTCATATCTTTTCTTGAAATGGTTTGACAGCAGTGAGGCTTTTTGTTGTTGTTGTTGTTGTTGTTTTTGGTATACTCAAAGTTGTACTTCAGCTCTTGTGGACTTGTTTTAATTTCTTTAGCTTCAACTGCAGTTTGCATGTGAGCAAGTGGTGGTCTGTTCCACAGTCAGCCCCTGGCCTTGTTATCACTGATGATACTGAGCTTCGGCATCATCTCTTTCCACAGATATAATAATTTTGATACCTGTGTATTTCATCTTTTGAGGTCTGTATGTAAAGTGGCCATTTATATTGTTGAAGAAACATACATCCAATGAATAGATCGTTGGTCTTGCAAAATTCTCTCAGTGGATCTATGGCATCATTTCTATCACCAAAGCCATATTTGCCAACTACTGATCCTTCTTTTTGTTCCAAATTTCACGTTTATATGTTGCTTGCATTTAATCGAGGTCTGTCACACACCACTCTATTTTGTATTTGGAAGGTTATGACTTGAATAATGTATTAATTTAGCTCAGTGGTTCTCTACTAGTGGTGTCTCCCCCACACAGGACATCTGGAAATGCCTGACAACATTTTAAATTATCCTAAAAGGGGTGGTAGTGGAGGTTTGCTACTGGCATCTAATGTAAAGATAAATGTCCTACTAAGCACAAGAGAGCTTCTCACAGCATGGAGTTTGTTGTAAAATGTCAACAGCACCAAGGCTGAGAAACCTTGATTTAGATGGAAATAATTTCTTAAATCTAACTCAACAGTACATACATCATACATTACAAAGAAGGGAGGATAGAAGGAAGCAAGAATGAAAGCCTATTGTTGTGATATAAAAGGCAAAGTGCACAAAACTTTTGTACACAAAGCAGAAGATTTTTACAAAGATGCCAAGTAGTGTTCACTCAGCAAGGAATAAAATATGCTACTAAAGGATTTATCTATAAAAAACAAAATGAGAAATGGCAGAGAAAGAGAGAGAAAATAGGGGAAGGAGGGTGAATTTCAAATAAGCTTCACTTCTATTCTCTTCAGACGTCTCAAAAAGTGAGGCCCATATTTCTGTTATGTGTATTCTTTCAGGAATAACTGACAGCTTTGCAATATTGAAGAAAAAAAAATATAGGGAAATCCCAAATTACTATGTCCTCTCTGAGAGCATGCACACTCTTGCTGATGGCCCAGAGCATTTGGCTGGAGCCGGCTCTGTGAGGGAGCAGGTGCTCTAGCCACTTTCTTTGAGCAACATCAGGGATATGGGAACTTGGGGAGAAATTAACAAAGCGATCAAAACTAGAAAAAGAGATATTAAGAGTGTAGTGTTTTCCCCTCTGTAAATATCACGTGAGCTGGACTAATCTCATGGTTAAATTGCAGACTTCTCTATCCAGGAAAATAGTTTTTGAAAAATAAATATTTGGGAAGAAATATGTAAGTCTCATTGGTTTATTAAGGCCATAATGACTACATAACAAATTGGATCAATAGTAGGATGAAAATGGAAATTCTCTCTTCTAGAAGAGTATCCCTGGTACAAACACTGATGTCCAATTAATAGGAAAATTTCAACCTCAGATTTCCTGCTTTTCTCGTGTAAAGGCATGATTTGACAGTTTTGTCTCTGAATTAGATTAGGTACCAACTTTCTTCTCCAAAAGACACTCACTGCTTTCTCCTACAAGGATTTTTTGAGGCTGAAAGCCAATACGACTACTAAAAGAACTTTTGGGAAAGAAAAGTCTTTAATAGTATTGATAGCACATTTATAGTTACAAGTGATTAATCTTTGCAGAAATGTGCAGTGAAGAGGTGTAAAGAAATACATACTGTGTTTTCCATTACTGAATTGAAAATCTGGCATATATATAAATATATATATATCTCAAACTCACTCCTATTGAGTCAATTCTGCCTCATAGCAACCCCCTTTGGGTTTCCGAGGCAGTAAATCTTATGGAAGTAGATTGTCCGTGGAGTGGCTGGTGAGTTTGAACTGCCAAGCAGTCAAATGCCTTAGACACTACATCACCTCAGTATGTATGTATGTATGTATGTGTGTGTGTGTGTGTATATATATATATATATATATATATATATATATATAAACCAAACAAGTTTCTATATTAAAATAGAAAGGCTAAGAGAGGAAGGCAAGACTAGTCAAAATGTTTGGCTGATTAAATCAATATTAGAATGACACACAGAGAAAATTATGTGATTTTATATCTGAAACTACTGAAAATATGAATAAACCGAAAAATCATTGCCACTGGGTCAACTGCAACTCATAGGACCCTATATGACCGGGAAGGATTTGAAAACCATAGGATTTCCAAGGCTATAATGCTTATGGAAGCAAATTGTCACATCTTTCTCCCACAGAGTGGAGGGTGGGTTTGAACTGTCAACCTTTCAGTTAGCAGTAGAGTACTTGCTTAACCACTGTGTGACCAAAGCTCCTTGAGAATACTGGGTAACAATAAGAAATAAAACAGTTGTTTTCAGCTATAGCTGGGAGGATTATTATTATTATTATTATTTTTTTTTTTTTCCATCAAGACTGACAAAGATAAAGCTACTCTAGATCCTAGGAACCTATCAAATGTAAAATGACTCACAAATTGTTTATTCACAAAGGTAACTTACAGACAGCAAGGGAATAGCAACTTTTCCAAGAAAATCAGGGGGTTTATCTCCATCTTCATCAAATACTGTCACTTCCAAAACATCATGGACATCTTTAATGGGACTGAAACAAAAAACACTATGTATTATAAAAAAAAAAAAAAAAAAAAACACACACAGACACACACAAATGAAGTCTGTTGCATGAAAATCTGAAAACACATTCACTAATTAAGTTGGTATGTCCTTAGAGTATAAAACTACCATTTAATTAAATTCCAAAAATTAAATCAAACTGACTGTATTCCCAAGTCTTCCATCATAGAAAATTCAAACATCCACTTTAAAAAAAAAAAAAATCAACTTTTTTTACTGTGACATTTTCCATGTACACATGCACTCAAGGGTAAGGCTTTTAAGGAAACAGGAACAAGAAAGAGCAAGGGAGGCAGAATGAGGAGGGCATAAAGATTGCAACATAGCTTCAAAATGAAAACAGTAAAAAGAGCATTTTTTTGTACTTTGAATTAATGAAGAATCCTCTTTAAATTAAAAAAAAAAGTGGTCAAAATCATTATTTGGTGAACTACCAAAGAAAGCCTCATATTATTGAAATATAAAATACTAAAAATCCCATGCATAATTGGAAACATATTTTATATTGACCAGAAACCAGATGTGGTAGTTAAATTTGTATGTCAACTTGGCTTGACCTGGTTGAGTGTCTGGGCAGCTGGTGGTAGTTATTCCCCATGATGAGACTGGCAATCAACTCCATGGTGGGATCTACCACAAGCAGGTGAGGAGCTGCCTTTGGGATGTGGTCTGCTTCCTGTACATAAGGAGAAGCCTTGGGAATAGTCTCTAGCTTATGGCATGCTTGGACCCTGCATGAAGCCGTGTCATTGTTCAGCAGCCTGCTATGCTCTGCTGACCTTGGGACTTACAACGGACTTGAATTAGTGGCCTGCCATTTTATTTGTCGACCTTGGGCTTGTCAGCCTCAGCAGCCAGTAGCTGCCTGAGTGAAGAGATGCCTCTAGCTTCAGTGGGCTGGGACCAAGAGGCAGAGCTGAAGCCCAAGGTCAAGGGGCTTTCACACAGCCCCTAGAGCCTAGCACTTTGAACTTGGACTTAAAGTCTCCACACTGTAACAGAATAAACTCCTGTTTGGTAAGGCCATCACACTTGTGGTATATTTTTGTCTGAGCGGGACTAGGTAACCAGAACACCAGACATCAGCTACAATGAAAAGTGTAGTCATGGCCATTGGCAAGGTATTGGGCAAACAAGAAACTCTTTCCATTGGCTATTTGCAAACCTGTTTTGCAAAGTAAAACCAGTTCTCACAGATTCTTGAGAACTTTCTACTTATATCAGCAAACCCATTAAAAATAAACTTTTTTCTCTCATTGACAAGCAGAGAGCATTTCTTGAGTTTTGTGGTGAGAATGTACCCCATTTCACCCAAACTCAACACAAGACCTTCTGTGGAAGGTCAGGTGATTCAGAACCTAAGACAAACTTTTTTTTACAGTTGCCCTAAAGTCGCTCCTGACTCATGGAGACCCCATGAGCATCAGAGTAAAACTATGCTTCATAGGGTTTTCAATGGTGGATTTTCTAGATTGCCAGGCCTTTCTTGCTCGACAGCTCTGGGTGAAAGTGAATCTCCAACCTTTAGGTTAGCAGCTGAGCTAGTTAACTGTTTATACTCCCCATTGACTCCAAGAGCAAGCTAAGAAACATAAATATGTCCAGCCTCCTATATGCCTGAATTTGAAAGAGTAGGCAGTCAAATAAGGTGGAGTACAAGGAGACTTTAGGAGTCTTTGAGGATTCACAGATAATCTGTGTTTTCCAAAAGACCCTGGTTGAGTACCTTTGGGTACTAAAGTAATGTTGAAACATATAAGCTTGAATTTAAGGCAGGTCTCCATTTGTAACTTTCCTTAACATAAGAACGAACTAGCTGGATATATGGAGGCTTCTATATCCTCATAGGTTAATTTAGCCACTAAAAGATCTCCTTTATAAATGCCTCCTGTAACATTCCCTTGCAGTTCAGATTGGTCTCTTCTATTATTAACATTCCACTCTATAAAACGAAAGGATAAAAGGTTTTCAGAAGAAGAAAACAATAAAATTCACTCCTTGAACATAAAAATGGATAGAAAGTTCCACTCTAGAGCCCGAGCTGTGCCAGGCATATCAGGGGTAATTGCTTTCTAAGTTAAAGCCACCCTCTGTAGTCCAGAGGCTAAAGCGCTTACAATGTAAAAACTTTGTTCCATTCAGGGTTGAGGTTCTTGTAAATGGTATGTGTCTGAAGTCGGTCATTGCCAAGCTCCAACAAGCAAAAAGGATCGCTCTTTCCTGCAAGAGAACACAGATGTTGGTCAAGGGCAATGAATTGCCGAAGTGTCAGAGCCAGAGTGAGCACAAGTTGTGGCATTTTGAAACAGTAACATCGTGCTTGTGGAAAGAAAGAAAGCAAGACTCCTCTTCCTGCAAGTCTTGTGGATGCCCTATGTGTGAATTTAGGAGAAGTGCCGGAACGTTAGCTCATCTAATCCTTTATGATTACTGGATAAACAGACATGTGGCGCTGAAAGCCAATGACCTCACGCAGATTTCACAGGAGCAGTGTCAGGTTAGCATATGAGAGAGACTCCACTTCTGTGTTTTGTTCAAAAAACGGACCTCATTTCTGTTTACTTCATTTCTCTAAATCAAACTTAAAGATATATGGATAAATGCTGCCTATAACTAGAAACAGTTGCTATTGCCGTTGAGTCAATTCTGACACATGGAGCTACATGTGGTAGAGTAGAACTCTGCTTCATAGGGCTTTTTGTGGCAATTTTTGGGAAGCAGATGGCCAGGCCTTTCTTCTGACATACTTCTGGGTGGACTCAAACTGCCAACCTTCTGGCTGGTGCTTAATCATTTGCACCACCCAGGAACTCCCCTATAACTAGAAGACTATGATAATGGGCTTATACATAACTGTGAGAAAAAATGAAACTGTGTTCCAAAATATTTGATACATTATGAAAACAGGCAAACCATAGTATTGGTGCTCTTAAACATGTGAAAGTATGATTCAGTAAATTAAGTTCAGAATTTTTAACTTAGCAGAAAATGGAGCTTGTCCCTTACATCTCCCATCTCACCTCTTCCTATTCCATTTTCTACTCACACATACCAAAAAAAAAAAAAAAGGTAAATAAGTCCACAATCCAAAACTGGACCAGAGACATACCAAGTGAAATTTATCTTCCCTTTGTCGAGTCTGGTAGAGGAATCTAGAATTCAAACTGTCAGGGAAAGAATTAATGACTCTATAATGTCCATACGACATTAACACATTGCCTGACTCTGCAGCACACAGGCACTTTACAAAGCAGTGTGGACCAAATTAATTGGGGGCATAGGACAGACACTCTCCGAACAAATGGCCAAAGGATCGCAGGGCAGGGTCTAATGCAGAGAGTGCTCAGGCCTCTTGACCTTCTGGCCTATCATCCAGGTCACTGAACCTACAGCTAATCCACTTAATAACCTAGAGCTCTGAGGTGCCACACATCAATTGAGGGGCTGACATGAGCAGGAGCACAAAGATGATATTTTTGAAGAAGAAAAGCAGACGCCTGGTTAAGGGTTAGTATTAAACAGGAAATTACATTCCTGCCTAGTGGTGTAGTCAAAATGCTAGGTTTTTAGATGCCTGACCAAAGGCTTTAAATTTATGCTATTTTCACAGTTACTGGTAGACAATGGTCCATATAAATGAATGAATTAGGATTGTCAATTGTGGACTGTGGATATGGACACTGTCTAATTTAAGAATAGGAATTTATTAAAATAACATCAAATAGGTCACAGAGTAAATGAAAAGCCTGGGGAATCAGGCTTAAAAACACGGTTGTTGTTGATAGCTGCTGTTGAGTTGGTTCCAATTCATAGAGACCCCATGCACAACAGAATGAAACACTGTCTAGCCCTGCATCATCCTCACAATCCTACCTATGCTTGAGCCCATCATTGTAGACACCGTGTCAATCCATCTCGTTGAGGGTCTTCTCCTTTTTCACTGACCTTCTACTTTACCTAGCATGATATCCTTCTCCAGCAACTGGTCCCTTCTGATTATTTTTAAATACTAGAAACCAAAAAATTACTTAGAAATACTTAGGCACAAAAACATAGTCAACATCCCATCCCAGGAAAAGTCTGGTGTGGACTCTAAGTCTCCTGAGCACTGGAATCCCAGCCATTCTGTTCCTGGGCCCTGAATTCTACTGCCTCCAATATGAGTTCTCCTCCACTCCACTTTCCTTCACTGAATGTAGATGTACAAGACTTAGAAGAAGCATCTGATTGTTCCCATTTAGCCAAGGACCCATACTAACTTCCAAAGTACAGAAAGTGAGCGCTGGCTTTTCAGCTTCTATGATTGAAAGTGAGTTCTCTAAAACAAACAGTGGCAAAGACCTGAAACAGTCTGGACTTAAGAAGATGAGCAGTCAACACCAAACCAATAAAAAAAAAAAAAAAACCTGTCTGATGGATAGTTATGCTGTTTCTATCTTTTAGCTAAGAATGGATAAGTAAAATGTTATACATACATATCAAGGGGTATTTATTATAAGAGAAGTGAGTCCTGATAGATGGTACCACATGGATGTACTCTGTTTACTAAGTGAAATAAGTCCATCACAAAAGGATAAATACTGTATGATCTCAGTTATATGAAATATCTAGAATAGGAAAGTGCATAGAGAAAAAGTTTACTAGTGGTTACCAGGGGTAGTAAGGGGATGGAGAAAGGGGGATTCATTGCTTAGGAGGCACTGAGCTTCTATTAACTTAAAAAAAATAATAAAAAAAAAACTCACTGCTGTCCAGTCAGACCCAAATCATAGCAACCCCTCCTTGGGTTTCTGAGGGCATTACTACGGAAGTAGATTGCCCAACAACCTTCCTTCCAAGGAGTGGCTGGTAGGTTTAAACCGCCGGCCTTCTGGTTAGGAGTCAAATGCCTTAGGCACTGCACTACCAGAGTTCCTATTAAAGGTGACAGGATAATTTGGAAATAAACTACTGTAAACATGATATTTGCATAGTAAACAAAAGTAGTATCACTGAATTGTACATATAAAAATGCTGAAAAGGCAAATTGTTGGAAACATATTTACCTAAAAAAAACAAAAATTCTGAATTGGCAAAATGTTCGTTATTTGAAGATATCTTTGTGCTGGGAATGTATTTGGGAAGAAGGGGGGCAAGAAAAGCCTGCCGACACGGAAGAACATAATTTCCTCTTCAACAACTGTGAACATGTGGCCCAGCTGAATGCGCAGGTATCCCACGCTTGATTCCTCAGTCCAAGCTGAAGCAGCTACTTAACCGTTTGTCAGACTATTAGGAGGTGTCAGCGCTGCTCCGCCCAAGACACCAACATGACATCCTATCAGCACTTGCTTGGGGGAAACCGTCTGACACTTTTAATGAAAGCCCTGGGGTTACTCCACAGCATGGCAGAGTTGCAGCCTGGTCCTATGGAAGCACAGGTGGGCACGCGTTGGCTCCTGCACTCCTGAGCAGGAACACGTTCAGCTGTCCCAGCTAATGAGGAACAGACTTCCCTCCAGAAACTGAGAACTTCAGTTATATGTCTCCAAGGAGCACAATGTACCAACTCTCTAAAGATAATTCAGTCAAAGTTCATTAAAATGCTGCATTTATTATTGCAGTATAAATAGGCAGAGGGGAAGAAGAAACAAAGACATTAAAACATTTGCACTGTAATTTATGTGCACTTTATGGATTCATTTCTTTCTTTTAAAAGGTTCCAGATATATCCAGACTTTTAATAAAATTTAAATAGCGAATATTTTTAATTTGAGATAAAAATGATCTCTCATAATAAATGAAATCTCCCATGGTAAATAAAATGTTCAAATGATTCCCAGTGGTACTCAGAGAACAGCACCAGGCAGACTGACATGTATATATTTGGGTCTGTACTTTTTGTCTTTGGTTCACATATTTTACAGGTGAAAGGGCTAGCTAATCTCCTTTTATGTCCAGCTGCCATGCAACCTTGACCACGGTTACATAGTTGGCAATTCAGCTTCATTGTTTCAGCAGCTTGCACTCAACAGCTTTCATAATTTTTCACCACTCTAAAGTTCATTTATATTCCTTGAATGATAAGTATGGGTATTTAATTTCAATAGTTGTACTTTTATATCAGTTACAGTAGTTGAATGACAAGTAATAAATGTATTTTGCAGATCATATGAATGATTTGAGGAGTCCTGGTGGTGCCTTGGTTAAAGCACTCAGCTGTGAAGTGAAAGGTCTGTGACAGTCTGCTTCTGTAAAAATTTATAGCCTTGGAAACTCTAGGGGCAATTCTATTCTATCCTACAGGGACACTATGAGTCAGAATTGACTCAGTGGCAGTGGGTTTCATTTTTAAGTTTGGAAATTCATGTGACAAATATTTATAAAGCACCACTCTGTTCCTAGCACTGAATCAGGAACATATATACAAAGACCACCAAGCTATTCCTTTCAAGGAACTCTCAAAATAATCTCTGTTACTCTGGAAATGCTACCTTTTTAGTGAAAACTTTCCTCAAGCTCACCTCCATAGTGGACTAAGCAGCCCCCATCTCTGATCTCTATCCTACATTACCCTTTCGCACTTGTCACTGAGTCAGTCTCAACTCATTGTAACCCCACGTGTGTTAGAGTAGAACTGTGTTTCACAGGGTTTCATTGGGTGATTTTTCGGAAGTAGATCACCAAGCCTTTCTTCCAAGGCACCTCTGAAAGTATTCGAACCACTAAATTTTTGGTTAGCAGCTGAGCAAGTTAATCATTTGTACCACACAGAAACTCCATGTTGTCCTTCATTTGTTAATATTCTACAATTGTAAATTTCTCTTACATATTTGGCCCACGTATGTATTTCATTTAAGACACTCAATCAGGTGCATTGAACATATGCATATCCCTATCTCCCCTATGAGGAGCTCTTGGGGTGCAGCGGTTAAAGCATTTGGCTGCTAATCAAAACATTGGTGGTCGGATCCCACCAGCTACTCTGTGGAAGAAATGTGAAACAGTCTGCTTTCACAAAGATTTATAGCTTTAGAAACTCTACAGGAGAGTTCTATTGTGTCCTGTAGGCTTGCTATGACTCAGAATTGACCCAGTGGAAGTGGGTGTTCTGGGATCTCCCCTGGGAAGAAGAGTACAATGCTATGGACTAGAAAAATAGGGCAGCAGGGAGATTCCTGGCTCCCAATGATGGGTCTCACTAAAGGGACACATGCTCTTCACATCTCTCACATACTCTTTGCAACATTGTGTCACACAAGTTCTCATTTAATTCTCACACTAACCATATGACATAGGGATGGGTACCATTTTGCAGATGAGGAAATTAAAGTTCAGAGATTTCATAGTAAAGAATGGCTAGCAGAAATAGGTAAATCCCTCTTGAGGAGATGAGGACAGATCAGAGCCTTAAATGTATTGTTGTTGTTGTTATGTGCCATCGAGTTGAAACCAACTCATAGCAACCCTTCCTTGGATTTCCAAGGCAGTATCACTATGGAAGTAGATTGCCCAACCTTCCTTCTGAGGAGTGATTGGTGGGTTTGAACCACCAGCCTTCTGGTTACCAGTCAAGTGCTTCAGGCACTACACTATTAGGAAGATAAATATATATATAAATACACATGGCAATCTGGAAATGTGAGATGGGAGTAGATAAGTACAGGCAGTGGCGGGAAGCCTTGAAGACCATGGCCAGTAGTTTCCATTTGATTTGATTCATCCAGCAGTTAGGAGCTATTACAGAGTGTTAATATAAGGGACAGGTTGGAAGAAAGATAAAAGAAGATAATTACTGAAGCTATGTATGAAGCACTATAGCTCAGTGGTGGAAAGGTGAGAGGTCAGCAAAGCCATCCTAGACCAAATATCCTAAAATTCCATCTTCTCACCTGTTTCCAACAATTTGTTTAAAAACGTTACTATTGCATATTGCAGCAAATTCTAATTATTCATTCAAATGCTATATTTTCCATTAATTCACCCCACATAATCCATCCTGACCTACTCCTACCTCCATTAACAAACCCTTTAGCAAGGCTGATAGGCATTTCCTCCACCCTGGATCTCACTAGACTGCCCCTTCCTACTGAGCACATAGGGACAGGGATTATCTATGCTTCGTGCTTTGTGTCTCCCCTTGCAGTGCTCCCTCTAGGCCCACTCATTGCCGAAAACACAAATCCCAATGATCTCCAAGGCCCAGTTCAAGACATATCTTCTTCATGGAATGTACCTCTGTAACTTTAAGCCCTGAAGCCCCCACCCAAGTCCTAGGATAATCAATTTGAATATGATGTGCCTGCTCAGTAATCCAACAAATATTTTATACAATGTGGAAAGCATTGTGTTAGGAACTGAGAATAATTTTAAGAGTAAAAGGTGATCTCTCTTTTTCCTGGGCCTAATGTTTCCTGTGGGAGCTCTGGTAGCATAGTGGCTAAGACACTTGTCTGCTAACCAGATGGCTGGCGGTTCAAACCCACCAGCCACTCCTCGGAAGGAAGGTTGGGCAATCGTACTTCTGTAGTGATACTGCCTCGGAAACCCAAGGAGGGGTCGCTATGAGTCGGGGCCGACTCGACGGCACATAACAACAACAACGTTTCCTGTATGTCCTGTCTCTCCAAGGGGTCAAGGGCTTCTACAACATCAAGTAGGCAAGGACCTGATCACTTCCTTGTGACAAATGCCCAGGAATAGGTGCTGTTGTTATATGTCATTGAATCAATTCCAACTTGTGGACCCCATGTGACAGAGTACAACTGCCCTATAGGGTTTCCTAGGATATAATCTTTACAGGAGCAGATTGCCAGATCATTTTCCTACAGAACCACTGGTTTAATTCAAACAGCCAACCCCTCAGTTAGCAGCCAAGTGCTTAACCACTGTGCCACCAAGGCTTCTTTTCTGTTTCTAGTATGTGCTAGTGAAAGAAAAAAAGTTTGATGGTAGGAATATTATAGTAATTGGTCTAGTACTTGTATTTTACATTTTGATTTTCTGATTAATAGTTTTACTAATATAAAATTCCTTTGTTGTTTCATCAATTTTCTCTTATGCATGAAAGTGCTATTCTCAGAAGTTGTTGACCAAAATACTATATTTAGATGTCACGTTATACAGTAGTCCTGCCATATGCTATAATGCTAAATTTTCAAAAGTCTCTATAACAGTGGCTCTAAGCTTTTTCTTTGTTGTTGTTATTGTTTTGAAACATAAAATTATTTGTGTCAGAATAAGGATAGTCCTATAGTTACTGTTCACTGGGAATATTAAAACACATGCCCATTTTCTGTCTGACTCTTGAAGCTGTATCCATAGCAATATCTCTCCTAAGAATGCCTTGTTTTCAAAGGATGCCTGTAATTGTGATTCCTAGCAAGCTCATCAATAGCAATTAAATGTTTTGAATTTTCACAAGAACCTTGTGGATAACTGAGCCCAAAGCAAGACAGATTATTTTAATTTTTTAAAAGCACATCAACACTTACATAAATTTGGCAGGCTATCTGCTTTAATTGTCTGAGAAAGAAAATGGACTTGATGCAAAGTTTAGGGGCAGATCAGAGAATTAGCAGCTTATAACTTAATGGCAGGGGCAGTGGTGATTCAGTGGTAGAATTCTCGCCTTACCTGTGGGAGACCATGGACTAACTCCCAGCCAATGCACCTCATGTACAGCTACCACTTGTCTGTCTAGAAGTGGAATCATGGTGTTGCTATGATGATAAGCAGGTTTCAGTGGAGCTTCTGGACTAAGATGGACTAAGAAGAAAGACCTGGAAAACCTGTCTGAAAATCAGCCAGTGAAAACCCTATGGGCCATAACAGTCTGATGCATAAGCAATCATGGGTAAGGCACAGGACCAGGAAGCTTTTCATGTTGTTGTGGATGAGATCTCCATGAGTTTGGAGCTAACTCTATAGCAGCTAATGAAAACAATTTAATGGCACCATGAAAGTGAATCAATTCAATTAATTTGTATTGTTTCATGGATTAACACAAGAATTACTTTGATTATAATGAAAGGTTCTGAGTGATTAGTGAATAACACCTTAATTTATTCAGCACGTACATCTCTACTGTGCAACCTCACTGCCTTTGATTCGATTACAACTCATAGTGATCCTTTAGGATAGAGTAGAACTGCTGCATAGGGTTTCCAAAGGCTGTAATCTCTACAGGAGCAGATTGCTCTTTCTCCCACAGAGGGGCTGATGAGTTCAAACTTCCAACCTTCCAGTTAGCAGCTAAGCGCTTAACAACTGCACCACCACGAGTAGATTCTGTTAATATGATGGGGAGAGGGACAAATAGGACTTAGGGTCTGCCCTCACACACACACACACACACACACACACACACACACAACCTCACTGCCATCAAGTCAATCCCGACTCATACCAACCTCCTTTGAGTTTCCAAGGTGGTTAATCTATATGGAAGTAGATTGCCCAGTCTTCCTTCCATGGAGTGGCTGATGGGTTTGAACCACCAACCTGGGTAGCAGTCAAATGCCTTAGGCACTACACCACCAGAGCTCTTTTCCTGCCCTTACACTAGTAATTAATTCAATCAGTAGCTGTCTAGTTGCAGTTACACTGCTAAGATCAAGAACAGAGTTATGGACAATTGACTGGTATTTCTGTAAGAAGTGATGTTTTGTCTGAGATGTCAATTTTAAGGAGCTAGACCAATACAAGAGAGAGAAAAACATTTTAAAACAAGGGTACAGCTTTGCTGAGGAACATGCAGGGCTTTTCCAAGGGCCTGGAAGAAAGCAAGTAACAATAAGAGCAGAGAGCAAGGGAGCCTCTGATGGGAGATCACAAGGAAATTTATATTGACAACATGATCAATCAAGTAGGTGAAGGGATTTAAAAAGTAAAGAAAGAAAGAAGATTAGCCATTAGTCAATAGTTTTTGAAGCCAGATTATGGGCACATGGGGGTTCATGGAGGTACTAGTCTTTGTTTCAGTTTGAAATATTTTATAATAAAAATAAATAAATAAAAAATTATTAATCAGAAAATCAAAACATAAAATATAGGTACTAGACTAATTTAGTATTATTTCCTTACCATGAAGTGTTTTTTTTCTTCACTTTTAGCAGGAACTAGACATAGGAGTTCTGGTGGCATAGTGCCTAAGGCATTTGATTGCTACCCAGAAGGGTGGTGGTTCAAAACCACCAGCCATTCCTCGGAAGGAAGGTTGGGCAATCTACTTCGTAGTGATACCACTTGGGAAACCCAAGGAGGGGTCACTATTAGTCAGATCTGACTCAAAGGCAGTGCATTTGGTTTTGGGGTTAGACATAGAAAAGAAACCCCGGTGGCACAGTGGTTAAGTGCTTTACTGCTATCCAAAAGGTTAGTATCCAGCAGCTTCATAGGAGAGGAAAACCTGGCAATTTGCTCCCATAAAGACTGTTGTTGTTGTTATGTGCCGTCGAGTCGGCCCCGACTCATAGCGACCCCTCCTTGGGTTTCCGAGGCAGTATCACTACAGAAGTAGGATTGCCCAACCTTACTTCCGACCCATAAAGACTACAGCTTTGAAAATCCTTTAGGGCATTTCTACTGTATCTTATTATATGGTTGCTATGAGTCGGAGTCAACTTGACAGTACACAAGAGAAACAGAAACAATTCCAATCATCTTAGAGTGTTAAATGTAGATTTCTAAAAAAAAAAAAAAAAAAATGGTTGAAGAGTTGAAAGTGATTGTTGTTGTTTTTGTTATGAGTAATCCAGTCAGACCTGACTTAGAGTGACCCCTCCTTGGGTTTCTGAGGTGGTATCACTATGGAAATAGATTTCCCAACCTTCCTTCCAAGGAGTGTCTGGTGGGTTTGAACCGCCAGCCTTCTGGTTAGCAGTCAAGTGCCTTAAGCACGATGCTACCAGGCTCCCTAAAAGTGATTAGCAATGCCAATATTTCCAACATTATCTAAAACTAGGGAAATTATGAACAAAATATCAAGAAGATACTAATCTATGAAATTGCCCATCAACTTGCTGCTATTCCCTACCCATGAGTCAATTCTGACTTGTGATGACCCCATGTGTGCAGAGTAGAACTGTTCCATAGGATTTTCAAGGTTGTGACCTTTCAGAAGCAGATCTCCAGGCCTGCCTTCTGAGGCACCTCTGTGGTGTGGGTTCAAACTTCCAACCTTTCATCTAGGACTCCTCATATTAACTACATCCCAATAAAAGAAACTTTATAAAGAATGAAAATAAGCATTTATTGAGTGTGCAATATGTGTCAAAGATATTCATTTAGATTTTAATTTAATCTACAAAATACCCATGATGAAGTAAGTGGTAGCTTAGAGTGGACATAGGCCAGTGTGTCTTAGAAAAAGATTTACACATGGGTCTCTGCCTCTAAATTCATATCTCTGTACTATACTGTAACATGTAAGATTAAAATGAGATACAGTGGTCATAAAAATAAATGGTGAAAAATGAGGACTAATTATCATGGATAAATAATATCACTGGCACAAATGTAGGCAAAAGGAAAGGGCTCATGAACTTCTCAAATGAATGGAATGCATGAATGAATCCCCCACATTAAGGGGAGCTCCAAATTGTGTGTGGAACAGATCAAGAGCTCCTCTTTATGGCATAGCCCAAGAACCAGTGAATATGGCATGGTCCTTGTGAATTTCAGCAAGGTTCTCCTCCACTTCAATGACACATGTCATCTCCTACATCTGGTATTCTGCAAAAGATGATGGAGATGAAGGAAGACAGAAGCCCTCTCCTGCTGATCACAAACCAACCCAAGGGCTTACTTGCTACACAGCAAGTGCTTAATGAATATCTATGGAAGATAAGTGAATCTACCACCAAGTTGACACTCCTTAAATTCACAGCAACATTAAAACAAACAAACCAACATTTGGTAAAACTATACTGGGGTCGCGGGAAAGAAGCAAGGGCTTCTGGATTCAAATATATCTGTTTCCTGGCAGAAATTGTTACAACCTTATTTATTTATTAAATAAGTGTATATCATATGAATCTGCTTTGCTTCTAGTTTCAAAATATATTCCATTTACCATTCCTCTGATAGATATTTTGAGATTATATTAATTTGGTAGTTGTCTTCTTTATTAACATTGGAAACAGAGAAGGATTCAAGGGACTAATTTGGCACAAACATGTCAAGAGGATCCAGATCCATTTGAAAATTTTTGTACTTGATGGGTGAGTTTTAAATGGCAAAAATCTCAAGGATGAAATAATATTCCTTGTGAGACCTTTGGAGGATAACTATCACCAAACTCTGAGCAAAGATGGAATTTCCAGTTTTGTTCCTCCCTTGCCTCTTAATAATTCCCCAGTTTATCATCATGAGATAGTTTATTAGAATGATGAGAACATGAAAAAATTAATATGGAACTGTGCTACAAAGAAGGTATATTGAGATACATGATATTATATCATACCGTAATGGGTAGTGTTTCATTCTGTTGTCCAAAGGCTCTCTATGAGTTGGAACTGACTGAATGGCACCTAACAACAATAACATACTATACTATACTATATTATATTAAGGATCTTTGGTGGTGTAGTGGTTAAGGCATAGGGTTTCTAATCAAAAGGTCAGTGGTTCAAATCCATCAGCCACTCTGTGGAAGAAAGATGGGTCGGTAGGCTTTCGTAAATATTTATAGCCTTGGAAAGCCAATGGGAGTCACTATGATCAGAACTGACTCAATGGCAATGAGTTTGGTTCTTTGGTTTATACTATACTATATCACATTTTCTTTCTCTAATGTTTGTATGATGAGTTAAAGAAAAATCCCCTAAATTTCTATCTCCCCTATACTATGCCAAGAATCTTCAGGGGCAGGGTCATCCTGATAGTGGTAACAAACAGAAGCTGGAGGAATAAAGGAGAGGAAGAATAAACACTCTTGCCATTGGAAGAATTCTTTTCAGGGGGGAAGGGACTAAAACTTACTTCTTTAAAATTAATAAAGAGAAAGCTTAATTAACAGGGAAGGAAGTATGACACATTTTGATTGTAAGGAAAGAAGACAAGGGTTATTAACTAGGTTTTGAACTTCGGCCATTGCATTATGTCAATACTCATATTTTCAATACTGATCTATTGGGTTAACTTCTACATGTTTCATTCCCACAGCTTCCCTCACAACATTCTATCAATTACATATGGCCATTCAGAACAATTCTCCATACAGGTAATGAGCTTAATAAGACAGTTTCCTTCTCTTCATGGGCTGATCTCTCTCCTCTCAATAGCTAAGATAAACATTGCCATTAGTACTGGAATCAATCCTCTAACAATTTTTTTAAAAAATTAGTTGTTTGTCTACTCTGTCATCTCTTTCTCATTTATGGGATAAATTCTGCATTTTCTTTTGGCAGTATAGTTTCATAAATATGATGTAGCCCTGGGCAAAGCAGAAAATATGGCACCATTCTTTGATAGGGCTCCTATTGTGGATAAGGATCCTAATGTATTAATAATTTCTCAGCCAAGTATTATTAGAATGTCAGCTATTTTCCTTTTAAAACACCTGAGTTTTAAGACTAGCAGCAGCTGAGTGAAGTATATTGGTCTCATTAAACATTACACACTGCTATGTTCACCTTGAATCTCAAAGTACAATTTATCATTTGTTTCATGAATCAAGGCTGTGGCCTGGTTGACTCCCAGAGTAATGACATCATTGGATAATCTATTACTGAAAGAGGATTCTAGTTTATGCTAGGCACAAGGAGTATATGGGGAGAACTCTTTCATAAAAATATCTGACAGACTCTTCTATTAAGATAACTGCTTATGGCTATCCACATTTAATGTTGGCTGCAGAATTGAAAACAATAAAATATCTTTCACCAATTTTGGAGAAACAGGTTGCAAGGGAGGATAGATTACTTCAAATTTTTACCAAAAAAAAAAAAAAAAGTTTCAGTTCTTATATACAAATAAATATCAGAAACCCATAAAAAATACCAAGTTATATACAAATTTAAATTTATTAATATGAAAATAGTTTCAATAACACAATGAGATTCTATAAAATAGCACATATATAGAATAATGAATTTGTAATTAAAAGAATAATGCATGGAACTTTTTTATATATTAGAACATTAAAGCCTTTATCTTTTGTAAATATCTCCATACCGGCAATACATGTAGACTTAGGTTGTTAATATCTTTTAATATATTTGAAAAGATACATAATAATATTCTCCATCTATATAAAAAAATACATTTTTATGAAAAATAAATTTACCTTAGTATAGGCATGCACTATTTAGTATCCACAACATGTTCTGTGAAATAGGACATTATGTGATTTGGACATTGAACACCATTTGGAAACCTTATGGGAAAAGCTTCTGGCTGTCCTCATCCCTGCTACTGCTACTGCTTCTGCTGCTACTGGAGCTGCTGGCAGAAGTGGAAGCAACAGCAGGGGCATCAGTGGCAGCTCAGAGAGCAGCAGTGAATCAGAGAATGAAGAAGTAAGAGGGGAAGAAGCTGAGTACATTCAGCCCTACTTGCTGTTTCACTTGTCTGAGCAATAGGAGCAGCCCAGGCCCACAGCCCCCACAGCCACCACCTACCTGCCCACTGGACAAAGCCTGAGAGCCCACATCCAGAGCTACAACCCCTGCCTCACTTGCCTGTATCCCACCCATGAACTAGTGCTACAAGAGTCTGGATTTTGGGTCTCTAAAACCATTAGGGGGGGAAAAAAAAAAACTTACTGCTGTCAAGTCAAATCTGACTCATAGCAACCCCTTCTTGGGTTTCCAAGGTGGTATCTCTAAGGAAGTAGATTGCTCAGTCTTCCTTCCAAGGAGTGGCTGGTGGGTTTGAACCGCCAGCTTTCTGGTTAACAGTCAAATGGCTTAGGCACTATGCCACCATGAGGAAATAAATGAAAGGAGAGATGCTTTCCCTTTTAAAAAACAAAACAAAACAAAAACCCTATGAGACCACAGACATTTATGTAGTTGGATGTTCCCTGAGTGGATGGGAAATGATCCATACCAGTATGTATATATATTTTACCCCAATGTTTAAAAATACTCGCATAGTAACAAATGTTCAGTTTTTCCAAAGTTTATTTTAATTTTTCATTATGATTATCTATTTGGCCTGGTGATATTGTGGTTAAAGCATCGGGCTGCTAACCAAAAATGTCAGCAGTTTGAACCCACCATTTGCTCCACAGGAGAATGATGAAGCACTTTGCTTTCTGTAAAGATTTATAGCCTTGGAAACACCATGGGCATTGCTATGAATTGGGAAAAACTCAATGGTAGTAGGTTAATATTCATATAGCATCACTAACAATTAATTACGAATATCCCTCTAATTTCCTAACAGTGGAATGAGTGATTGATATTTTCCAATTGCTATTTTTAAGAAAGATGACTTTAAAATTGGCAAACCACTGGTAACAAGGTTTACCATGTGCATACAATCCTGCTCTAGTACATAAAGCCCTGTGCCTGCAAAATGTACCTGTACTCCCTATATAAACACTTTCAAGAACTGCCACCCCCATGGACTTCTGCTTTATCAGGACTCCTGAATCATAGGTTGGAGTTCTGGGGGCATAGTACCTAAGGCATTTGACTTCTAACCAGAAAGCTGGCAGTTCAAACCCATCAGCCACTCCTCAGAAAGAAGACTGGACAATCTACTTCCATAGAGATACCACCTCAGAAACCCAAAGAAGGGTCGCTATGAGTTGAATCGACTCAACGCAAGTGAGTTTATTTTATTTGAATCATAGGTGGAACAAACTTTGAAATATCAGTTGTTTTGTTTTCTGGTATTGTTTTCAAGAAATAAACTACTTGCCCCCAAGAAACAACAAAAGCAAAGCAAATAAATAACAACAACAACAATATCTTATCATGAAAGAAGAGCAGAAAGGCTGAAAGCTTCCTTTACATTCTGTGCAAAATGACCATCATTCCACAGAGAACGGCCCTGGTTATGGATAGTAAACAATTTTTTTTAGTTTTATTTTTTTAAAAAATAATAAAATGCTGAGTTTTTGGTGAAAATTAGCAAGTTAGGTTCCCATTTTACAATTGCCACACAAACTGTTCAATGACATTAATTAGATTTATCACAATGTGGCAACATTCTCTTCAATTGTGTCTTATTTGTTCCATTTCCGGTACTCAGGTTTCTGTGTTCTTATCTTCTCATCTTTGTTTTGATTAGTTGTTGACCTTTTGGTCTCATACAAATGGTTTTTAAGTAGAGCACCAACCTTAAAAGTAATATTCTTTAATTTTTGTGCCATTCTGTCATTTAATTAAAAGGTGATCTCAGGAGGTAGGCTTCATTCTAGGTTTAAAGAATGTCTCAGGGATGATAGGCTCAGGGAATCCTCTGTCTTCTACTGTTTCAGTTTGTCTAGCTTTCTTTTCTTGCTTTTTTTTTAAAAAAGAATTTGAGTTCTGCTTCACATTCTTCTCCCATTCTATCTGGGACCATCTATTGTGAACCTGGTCAGAATGGTCAGTGTCAGTAGCTGGGCACCATCTAGTTCTGGTCTCAAGGTCTGAGGACATAGCTCATGTAGACTTGTTTCTTCTCTGAGCTTTTGGTTACCTTCTTGTTTTGATCCTGGCAAGTAGAGGCCAGAAGATCGTCACTTGCAAGCTTTTAAGGTCTCAGACACTACTTATTTCACTGGGATGCAGATCATTATTTTTGTGAACTATATTTAGGAGCTCTGGTAGCATAGTGTCTAAGGCACTTGACTGCTAACCAGAAGGCTGGCGGTTCAAACCCACTAGCTACTCCTCGGAAGGAAGATGGGGCAATCTTCTTCCGTGGTGATACTGCCTCGGAAACCCAAGGAGGGGTCACTATGAGTCGGGTTTGACTCTATGGCATATAACAACAACAACAACAACATATTTTGTTGAGTACTGAGTTGTCCCGTGAGACTATGGTCTTAAGCCTTCAAACTCAGGAAACCAATTTTGGAAGGTGTTTGCTTACATCTGAGGAGTAAATATATTTGTATCTTTGATGAATATATGTGCCCGCATTCACATATTTGTATTTACACATACATTTAGATACTTCTATCTGGTTTCACTTACATACCTGCTAACTACTTGTATACCAATATGCCTATATTTATCCATACATATGTCCAGCACATGTCTGTCAGTTTGTTGTACTGTGGTAACTTGAGTGTTGCTCTGATGCTGAAGCTATGCCACAAGTACCTTGAATACCAGAAGGGTTACTCCATCATGCACAAGTTTCAGTGGAGTGTCCAGATTAAAACAGACTAGGAATACGGACATGGCAGCTTACTTGTGAAAAAAACTGACCACTGAAAACCTTATGAATGGCAATGGAACATTGTCTGATATATTGCTGGAAGATGAGTCCTTCAGGTTGGAAGGTAATCAAAACATGACTGGGGAAGAGGTGTCTCCTCAAATTGAGTCAACCCTAATGACATGGATGGAGTAAAACTTTCAGGACTGTCATTTGCTGATGTGGCATGACTCAGAATGAGAAGAAACAACCGCAAACATCCACTAATAATTATGAAATATAAATGAATGAAATATAAATCTAAGAAAATTGGAAGCAGTCAGAAATGAAATGGAACACATCAAGACTGCTATCCTTAAGCATTAGTGAGCTGAAATGGACTGGTACTGGCCATTGTGAATCAACAATCATATGGTCTACTATGCCAGGAATTACAAATTGAAGAGGAATGGAATCACAGTCATAGTCAAGAAGAACATTTCAAGATCCATCCTGAAGTACAATGCTGTCAGGGATAGGATAATACCATACACATACAAGGAAGGCCGGGTAATACGGCTAATACTCAAATTCACACACCAACCACTAATGCTAAAAAAAAAAAAAAAAATCGAAGAGCTTTTTTCTTTTTTTAATCAATATCATTTTAGCCAGGGTAAGATGGTATTTCATCGTAGTTTTGCTTTGCATCTCTCTAATGACTAATGATCATGAAGATCTTTTCAATTCTTTGCTGCCTGTTTGGATGCCATCTTTTGTGAAATTTCTGTTCATGTCCTTTGCCCATTTTGTGATAGGGTTGTCTTTTTGTTGTCAGTTGTTGCAGTTTTCTATAGATTTTAGAGATTAGACTCTTATTGGATAAGTCATATCTGAAGATATTTTCTCAGTCTGTAATTTATCTATTTACTTTTTTAATTAAGTCTTTTGATGAGGACAGGATTTTTTTTTTTTTTCCCTTTTTAAATTTTTATGAGGTTGCATTTATCTGTTTGGTCTTCCTCTATTCCTGCATTTGTTGTTATGCTTGTACTCTACTTTTTCACACACTTTTCTCCCAGGAATTTTATGATTTTAATTTTAATATTTATATCTTGAACCATTTCAATTTAGTTTTTCGTGTGTGGTGCGAGATATTAGTCCTGTTTCATTTTTCAGTAGCTGCATATCGAGTTTTGCCAGTATCATTTAATAAAGAGACTTTTTCTGCCCCACTGAACAGACTTTGAGTCTCTGTCAAAAATCAGTTGCCCATAGATGGCTGGGTTTAATTCTGAGTTCTCAATTATAGTCCACTGATCTATGCGTCTATTGTTGATCTACTGACAGGCGGCTTTGATTACGATGGCTGTATAGTATTTTTGTCATCAGGGAGTGTGAGGCCTCCTGCTTTGCTCTTTTCCTTCAATATTGCTTTGGTTATGTGGGGTTTCTTTCATTTCTGTAAGAAGTTGGTCATTAGTTTTTCCATTTCAGTAAAGAATGTTGGAATTTGTATTGGGATTGCATTGTATCTGTAGGTCACATTAGGTAGAAATTAAATCTTCATTGTACAAGTCTTTCAGTCCATAAGCACAGGATTTCTATCCATTTCTGTAGGTTCTTCAGTCTCTTGTAGTGTTGTTGTTGTTGTTATGTGCCGTCGAGTCCGACCTGACACATAGCGACCCCTCCTTGGGTTTCTGAGGCAGTATCAATGTGGAAGTAGATTGCCCAACCTTCCTTCCGAGGAGTGGCTGGTGGGTTTGAACCGCCAGCCTTCTGGTTAGCAGTCAAGTGCCTTAGGCACTACGCCACCAGAGTTCCTCTTGTAGTAGTGTTTTATAATTTTTTATTGCATAAGTCTTTGATGCTATAGTTAACTTATGGTTAAGTTAATTTCAGGGTAGTTTATCAATTTGGGGGATATTGTAAATAGTATTGCTTACTTGATTTCTTTTTAGAAATATTCTTTGTTAGTAGAGAAAAACTCAACTAATTTTTGTGTTGTTGATCTCAAATCCTGCAATGTTGCTAAATTCTATTAGTTCCAGTAGTTTTCTTCTGTAATCTTTAGGGTCTTCTATGTATAGGATCGGGAGTTCTGGTAGCGTAGTGCCTAAGGCACTTGACTGCTAACCAGAAGGCTGGTGGTTCAAACCCACCAGCCACTCATTGGAAGGAAGGTTGGGCAATCTACTTCCATAGAGATACCAGATCACTAGGGTCACTAGGAGTTGGGTCCGACTCGACGGCACATAACAGCAACAACATGTTGTTGCAGATGTATAGGATCATCTCATCTGCAAATAGGCATAATTTTACTTCTTTTCCAATTTGGATACATTTTTTCTCTCTTCCTTGCCTTATTGCTCTTGCTAGGATTTCCAGTACAATGTGGAATAAGAGTGGTGGTAATGGGCATCTTTGCCTCATACCTGTTCTCAAAGGTAAGGGTCTCAGTCTTTCTCCACTGAGTATAATGTTGGCTCTTTTTTTTTTTTTTTGCATGTAAGTCCTTTAATTATGCTTTTCCTTTGTTTTATGTGGTGGATTATGCTGATTAATATTCTAGTGCTGAACCACCCTTGTAATCTTGATATGAATTCCACTTGATTATGGTTTTTTTTTTTTTTGCTATATTGCTGAAATCTGTTGGCTGGAATTATGTTGCAATGTTTTGAGTCTATGTTCACAGAGTTATTGGTCTGCGATTTTCTTCTTTTTTGTGATGTCTTTATCTGACTTAGGCAAATTCTTCATTGCAGCCATCTGTCTCATGCTTTTCCTCTTTGGCAGTTTTTTTTTTTTTTTTTTTTTAATGACATCTTTAATCTCTTTGAATTTTCTACCTTGGTTTGTGTTACTCTGGGTAGGTAATATGTTTTTTAGGAATTTGTCCATGTCATCCAAGTTTTCAAATCTGTGGGACCACAATTTTTCATAGTAATCAGTTATGATCATCTTTATCAGCTGTAATGTCACTTCTTAATTTGGTTATCTGGTTATTTGGTTAATTTGGTATTTTTTTTTCCTTCTGCCCATCTAGCCAGTGGTTTATCTATTTTATTGATTCTTTCAACTAACATCTGGTTTTGTAGATTCTTTCCATTGTTTTTTGATTTTCTATTTCTGCCTTGATCTTAATTAGTTCCTTTTTTGTTAGCTTTTGGTTTCTTTGGCTCTTCATTTTCTATTTGCTCAAGTAGCTGGTTTCAGTTATTTGGACTTTTCTTCTTTTTAAGCATAAGTAGTTATTGCTCTGAGTATTGCTTTTGCTATGTCCCAAAGTTTTGATTTTTTTTTTTTTTTGATTGATTGACAGGAATTTTTTAATTAACTTTTGATTTCTTAGTAGTGTATGTTTCCAGATGTTTATTTCTTTTTCGTATTGTTGATTTCTAGCTTCGTATTGTTATGGTCAAAAAAGATGCATTACATGATTGCAATCTTTTTTTATTTGTTGAGAGTTGTTTCGTCTCCTAGCATATGGTCTGTTCTGGAAAATGGTCCATGTCCATTGGAGAAGAATGTATATTGTTCTAATGCTGGGTGGAGTGTTCTATATATTTGTTAGGTCCAATTGGTTTATAGTTTTATTTATGTTCTCAATGTCCTTTTTTATAGATCTCTCTCACTGATACCAGTATGGCCTGAAATCTTTGTTTATGTTTACTGATTTCATGAAATATTGTTCTCTTTTTTAATTTTTAGTCTGTTTGAGGTGCTTATGCCTAAGGTGTGTTTCTTGTGGACAGAAAAACAAATGGATCATGGGTTTTGTTGTTGATCCTTTCTGCTACTCTCAGCCTTTTGCATGGAATGTTTAGATCATTAAAATTTAAGGTTATTACTGAAAACAAAATGTCCACCTCACTCATTTTTCTATTTGTTTTTTGATTGTTTTGTATCTTCTCTCTTTTTTTTTTATTCTGATTCTGTTTGTTTGTTTGTATTTGGTGGCTTTCTTGTGATAAAGCTTTTTGCTTTCTTCCTTCCGCTGAATGTTTTTTCTTAGAGATTTCTTAGTGTTTACCATATATGAAATGACACAACTCACTACTGCAACAATGTTTAACACATGAATAAAAGTTAAAATGCAGTCTTAATAATTCTATTCCTGATATGTTCTTCTCTCCCTCATTTCTGTTAGTGTGTCTCTGTTAACATCAATGTATAACTTATTTTTTAAAAATTTACTTTGTACTTAGTACTTACAAACTGGATGTTGCAGGACTTAATTATTGTGCTTATAATCTGAAATATCACATATTTCTTCCTTATGATTGCCTATGTCATTGCATATTTTGGAGATCTCTCTTACTTTTTCTTTATTTTCCCACTGTATGTATATGAGTATTTATTTAATGCTCTTGCTTTCCATTTGGAATACTCTCTGGGGTAATACTTGTAAAATTGATCTGGTAGTGGTAAATTCCCAGAACTTCTGTTTGTTTTATAATGTCTTGATTTCCCTTTAATTTTTGAATGACAACTTTGTTAGGTAAAGAATTCTTGGTTGCCAATTATTTTATTTCAGTATTTTATATATGTCACTCTATTGTCTTCTGTTCTCTAGAGTTTCTGGGGGAGAAATCCACACTGTTTATTAAGAAAAACACTGAATATATTATATTGCATTTATTCCCTTGCTGCTTTCAGAAATCTCTTCTTGCCTTTGTTTTTCAAGAATTTTAATAGAATATGACAAGGAGTTGGTCTTTTTTATGTTTATTCTACTTGGGATTTGTGTAGTTTCCTGTATTTGCAGGCTTGAATCTCTTTCTAGGTCTGGGAAATTCTCTCTGATTATCTCTCAGAAAATTGGTTCTGTGCCTTTATTGTTGTCATGGAGCTGTGAAATTTCAATAATTGTAATGATAGATGTTTTAATTGCATCCCAAATTTTCATTTGAGTTCATTCACTTTTCTTTGTTCTTTTCTCTAGTTTCTCAAGACTTGATCATTTCAGTTATCTTCTCTTCCACTTCATTTATTCCATCTTTTGTCTCTTCAACCCTTTTGTTGAGTGTTTCTATTCTTTTTTGCCTAATTCAGATGAATTAGAAGATGTTATTCTTCAGTTCCAGTACTTCTCTTTTTTTCTTTTATGTTTTCAATTTCCTTAGCGAATCTCTCATTTTATTCCACCATTTTCCCTGATCTCTGCTAGTGTTTTTTTGTTGTTGTTTTTGCCATTGAGTCAGACCCGACTCATAGCAACCCCTCCTTGGGTTTCCAAGGTGGTATCACTACAGATGTAGATTGCCCAACCTTCCTTCCAAGGAGTGTCTGGTGGATTTAAATCACCAGCCTTCTGGTTAGCAGACAAGTAAGTGCCTTAGGCACTACACTACCAGAACCCTTTTTTAAAAACATATTTAAACGTATTTTTAAATTGCTGTTTAAAAAATATATATTTAAATTTTCTGAAAATCATCAATTATTTCTATTCATCTTGCCTCCACAGGAGAAATATCCTCTTCTTCATGTTTTACTTTTGATAATAGTCCTTCTTCTCTTATGATTTTGTGTGTTTTACTATTTCTTGTTGAAATCGGGCCATTTGAATTATTATTATTATTATTTTAACTTTAAATTTTCTATTCTGGTTTTTGTGAGAAAATTTTCTGATTGGGCACCTTGGTGGCACAGCAGCCAAGTGCCCAGCTGTCAACTGAAAGGCCTGCCCTCACCAGCCACTCTGAAGGAGAAAGATGCAGCAGCCTACCTCAACAATGACTCACAGTTCTGGGATCTCCATAACACAGCTCCAATCATCACAGGACAATCCACATTGTCACTGTATGTCAGAATTGACTAGTGGCGGTGGGCTAAGTATCTTCTCCTGAGAACCACTAGAGGGTACTCTTTTCCTTACATTTTTTCAGTGTTGTTTCAGGAGTTCTGGATGTTTGATCTCTGGAATTCAGCACGTGTGTGTGTATGTGTGTGTGTGCGTGTGTTTAAGGGGGGGATAGGTTAGTTGGTCACAGATGCTGATGTAATTGGTGGGGCTCAACTTTCCTGTGGCAAATGTAGGGGGTTCTCTATGTCTTTCCCCACAGGTACCCCTTACACAGTCTCTCCCATAGTGTCCTATAGTAATCAGGGAGCCAGCTATTTCCCTCTGTGCTGCTCATCTGTCTGAAGCAGTCCCCTCATCCTGCTTCCCAGGCGTTCCTTCTGGTTTTATTGCCCATCCATCTCTGTCCTGATCGAGAATCAACAGCACTCTCTCACAGCACCACAGTCTCCCTTTGCCACCCCACCTCCCTATATTGTGCAGCTCACAAACTGCCACAGCCTCTGTATTGCCTTAGAAAACTGAACTAGAGTTTCCTCAGATGACTACCCTTTCTGTGCTCCCTGCTTGGCCCTATCCCAAAATGGCTGCAATGAGCAAACACTCCAGATGTTAGTGGGTAGATTCTGCCAGCTCTGGTGCCATTTCTGCTCCTCCTCTTCCCTGCTCCTTGACTCTCCAACACCTCAGTTGCCAACCAGAGATCTGAGATATCAGTCTGTGCGTGTTTTTATTCATTTTTCATTGGGTTAGTTGTTGAGGGTGTAAATGAGAAAATTCACTGCCTTGGACTTCTTGCTCCTCCCCCCACCTCCATTTTTTTTTTTTTTTTTTAATGTAGGTGAATACTTCCTTTCCTTAACACCTGGAATGGCATACTATGGAAAATAGTATGGAAATTACTGGTGATGGGGATATAATATATTGATACATATCTCTTACATTTTCCTGATACAGGAAATAATGGTTGCCTCTTCTAATTAATGATCAAATAAGCTGGTGTTTTTATAAATTATATATCAAGTGAACCAGAAAACAATAATGATGACAGCAACTATGCCTGAGTCCCTACTATATGACATTATCTCTTACCTCTTGGAGATACTAATTGCATCCATTTTTCCATCTCACTGCAAACTGAATCCATTTCTTTTTCACATAGAAAAGTTACTTTACAACTTTTTGGATTAGGCTTATTTTGTTTTCCTAAAACAATGCCCTGGTTGGTAATAGACTGAAAGATTCACAAAAGAGCCTGCCAACCCATAAAGGACATAGACTGTGAAATTTGATTCTAAAAATAAAGATCAATATGGTCTAAAGACATGTTTAGCTAATGACAAGTCTCTTTGCCCAATTCAGAAAAGTGATCATTTTCTCCCAAATAATGCAGAGATAGTAAAACACCAGGGCTTTTACTCAAACCTCACAGCATTAGTTGATTTCTAATCACAGCTTTGATACTGAATCCTCTGGTACTCCCTGCAATTATTCACATTCACCATTCCAGAACTAAATACTGAAAATTCCAGACATAAAGAAAACAACAAGCTCTTTCCAGCCAGTACTGAGTGATGGACTTCTCCTGGGACAACTGGAATGAGTGCCACAAGACCGAGGGCAAGAGAAAGTCCTACCACAAGAAGCAGAAGTATGAGCTGGGATGCCCAGCTGCCACCGCTAAGATCTGCCCCAAATGCATACACATAGTCCATAGGAGAGGAAGCCACAAGTACCTAAGACTGGATGTGGGGAATGTCTGCTGAATGTCTGCTCTGAGTATACCTTTGAAAGAAGGATCATTCCTATCGTCTGCAATGCATCCAACAATAAGCTGGTCGACACCAAGATGCTGGTCAAGCACTGCATTGTGCTCATTGTTAGCACACTGTACTGGCAGTGGTACCAGTCCCAATATGCACTACCTCTGGGCCACAAGAAAGGGATCATACTGACTCCAGAAGAGAAAGAGATTTTCAACAACAAAAGAAAAATTGAACAAAAGTTTGAAAAAAATATGATGAAAGTAAAAAGAATACAAGAATCATCGGTCTTCTGGAGGAGCAGTTCCAGCAGGGCAAGCTTCTTGTGTGCATTACTTCAAGGTCAGGTGGCCGAGCAGATGGTTATGTGCCAAAGGGCAAGGAGCTAGAGTTCTGTCTGAGGAAACTCAAGGCCCAGCAGGCAAATAAATATTCCTCCCTTCCATTTTAGCAAATGTATTAAAGGTGTTTGTGCTTAAAAAAGAAGAAGAAGAAACAAAATAAAGAATAAAGACATTTCCTCCAATTTATTTTGTCAAAAAGAGTTTTTTGCCTTATAGTCCAAATATTCTCATAGTTCAGGTTCTTCTCTTGTTACCCACTTTAATAGTTAAAGTACTCTGGGGAAGATGCATTAGCCTCAAACAACCTCCACACATACTAGTTTTGAGGGCTTTTCAAAGGTCACCAAAAGCAGGCAAAATGAGTAGTTTTACTTATGGATATACTTGTACACAAGCCTATAAAAACCTTTTAAGGCAGTATAATATTAATTGTCACAGATCATGAAATATATATCTACAGAAGGAATTTTACCAAAACTTTCCAAAGGCATATATGCATTCTTAGACTTTGAGACAATATTTCCTGAAACAACAACAATCATGGGTTCAAAAATGCTACATAAGAATAAAAAAGCCAAACCCATTGCCAATGAGTTGATTCCAACTCATAGTGACCCTACAGAGTAGAACAGCTCCATAGACTTTCCAAGGCTATAAAGCTTTATGGAAGCCAACTACTGTATCTTTGTCCTGTGAAGTGTCTGGTGGATTCAAACTGCCAATGTACTGGTTAGCAGCTGAGCACTTAACCACTGCACCACCAGAGCTCCTTTTACATCTGAATGTTTAAGTGAAATGAAAAGATATGCTCTGGAAATCTCTGGTAAATAATTTTAAATGTGCTTTAGTAATGACAGGATCAGTAATGGCACAGCCACATGAGGAATATTTGAATAAAGTGTTTTCATAAGTTAAAATTGTGTTGCTGTTGTTGTTATGTGCCATTGAATCAGCCCCGACTCATAGCGACCCCTCCTTGGGTTTCTGAGGCAGTATCACTACAGAAGTAGATTGCCCAATGAGACTATAAATTTTTTTATTGAAGTTAATGAATATTATCAATGATGATATGAGTAGTCCACCTACAAAGCTGAATATATTTAGCTTGGCAAAAAAAAAAATTCTGAATCATTCGGCATTCCCTTAGGGTCAGGATCGGCTTATATTGGGAGTTTATAGAGTAGGGATTTCTGTTGGCTCAGTTAACTATTATTTTTCTTTGCAAATAACACACATCTTCTGTGTTTGCCAACAGCTCCCTCTCCCTAGGAGATATTTTCATAAGCGCCACTAAGTCATTTTTTTTTTAAACATCATAATGTGCTTACAAAAATATTTCCTGGGGGCAGGGAGTGGTTGGCAAGCAAAAGTACATAAAAAATATGGTAACCTTATATTCTTCATTAATTTTGTGGAATCAAGTGTTTAAAATTCTCTCTTCCAAACATGGAGTTTACTCAGTGGTTAGACAAATATAGTGTGATTGATTTTGTCTGGAAGGAACAAAAAAAACTAGTCCCCATGCTAAAAATGTTAGATATAAAAGCATTCAAAACTTTCTCAAAGATACAACCATGCTGCATAATAATCTTTGTATTCATCAATTTACTTGGTAAATGACTGGTGTGGTTTAGGCATCTAAACTGTTAGTCAGTACAAGGAGGTAATTTGGCAATGAGTGTAGAGTTGCTGATTAGACATTAGAATATCCGGATTACCCTACACTCAGAGAGTACAATCCAGCATAAAGCATGCCTGTTGTAGGCATCATGTAAAAGTTCAAGTTAGTGAAGCACCAAGAGAAATTCAATATAAGGCACTGTCAACCGCAAAGTAGTCCCATGGCCTAGATTCTGGTTATTGTCACAAGGAAACATCAGCCATATCTGGCTTAATGCTCAGATTTATCAATCATAGGCTCTGTGTTGTAAATACTGAAACACTTGCACCAGAGGGTGCTGCATGGGAATAAGTCAAGAAGTCGAATTACTCTCTTTTGAGGAAGATTATCAGAAAATTAACACAGAAGTAGTGACACGAACAGTTTACAAATATCTTTAACATTCAAATGGACTAGTTGACTATATATCAAAAAAATAAACAAACTCATTGCCGGCGAATCGATCCCAACTCATAATGACCCCTCTTTGGGTTTCCGAGGCAGTATCACTATGTAAGTAGATTGCCCAACCTTCCTTCTGAGGAGTGGCTGGTGTATAGTCATAGGAAAATGATTTGAGTAAATAATTTTGTAAAAAAAAATTCATTATGTGGAAAAAAAATGTTTAAGTTGGATTTCTTCTGGTTACTCTGTTTGAAAGATCATCATACTTCTACTTATTACAATATTTTGCTTTGTCTTGAGATCATTCCAAAGGAGAAAATACATTAAAATAAAAGGTAACATGAATTTAAAGGTGAAAATATTCTGTACCTGAGAAATCTGCTGCTAAGAGGTCTACTGCCTTTAAGACTTTGACTTGTAAAAGGCCGATGTCCTTCATATCCTTCAGTGAGTTCTGTAAGCACTGAAAGAGGAAAAAAGGAGATCAAATATGAAAATCACTTACTAATATGCCAATTAATGGTATAAAATCCTGCAGGAAGTAGAGATTAGATTTATGTTCACCTTTCCCATTAAGTTCTTAGAGAAGCTCCAAGTATACATTATGTCAGTTAAGAGGATAGAGAGGCACTCACAGCAGCCTGATTAAGAGAAAAGTGAGTGAGAGTTAATTAACTACAGCATCAAAATAAATTACAAGTACATACAATGTACTTTTAACATTGTCCCCTGGGCAATGTGTGTAGAACTACATCCATTTCCTCTTTTCCTCTTTCTCATAAATGAAACTTTTTGAATCACCCTAAAAGGGCACATTATTCTAACCCAGTTAGTACAAACTTTATAAATACCAGACTGCTAAACTTAGATCCTTCACAGTTACTTTTTACCACTGGAAAGACAGGAGGAGGAAAATCGAGAGAGTTTTTTGGTCTATGCTTTACCCAGTTCATTAAATAAGAGATTGATCATCTATTGCCATTCTATTCTCACATTGCCTTTAATCTTTGGTTTGCATGAGCCAAAGTTTGAATCTATATACTGATAATTCTTTCTCCAAAGAACATTTTATTGTGTTTTAAGTGAAAGTTTACACAATAAATTAGGTTGCCCTTTAACAATTTTTAAACAAAATTGTTCTGTGTCATTGGTTACAATTTATACAATGTGCCAGGATTCTCATTATTTCTATTTTGCTTGTTCTGTTTCCATTGATCTAGTTTACCTTTCCTGCTTTGCCTTCTCATCTTTCTCTTTGGGTAAATGTTGATTCTTTGGTCTTATATTGTTCATTGTTTAAAGGAGCCTATTATTCATGGCAGATACTGTCTATTTTATAGGTCAATCTATTACAGATCACTGTAAAAGGTGTCTTACATAAATTGCTTTAATTTCACATTTGAAGATTATCTTAGGGCAATAATCTTGTGCAATCCTCTAGTCTCTATTAGCCCAATAAATTTGGTCTTATTTAGGAATTGTGAGTTTTGTCTACACTTTTCCCCCATTCCATCCAGGGGCTTCTATTGTGTTCCTGGTCAAAAGAGTCAATAGCGGTAGCTGGGCACTATCTAGATCTGGTCTCAGGTTAGAAGGGGTTGTTGTTTATGTGAGTATAAGTCCCATGCACTTGTTTCTTCTTAAACCTTTGATTTCCTTCATTCTCTTTTGCTCCATATGAGTAAAGACTGAAAGTTGTATTTTAGATGGCCACTCACATGCTTTTAAGACCCCAGATGCTACTCACCAAACTAGGATGTAGAACATTATCTTTGTGCCAACTGACTAAGTTATCCCCTAAGACTATGGTCCCAAGCGTTTTAACACATGAATTGTCTGGATATGTGTAGGAAGCCTCCATAAATGTGCCCCCTAGGTGGTTTGTTATATATGTGGGTATACATGCAACACACACAAACTTGTAT
>NW_006921606.1:16501211-16507006 GCF_000298275.1 Orycteropus afer afer
TATACAAATACATGGGAGCTCTGGTAGCATAGTGGCTAAGGCACTTGACTGCTAACCAGAAGGCTGGCGGTTCAAACCCACCAGCCACTCCTCGGAAGAAAGGTTGGGCAATCCTATTCCATAGTGATACTGCCTCAGAAACCCAAGGAGGGGTCGCTATGAGTCGGGTCTGACTCGATGGCACATAACAACAACAACATACAAATATATATTTCCATATCTGCCTACATAGCTACACACATATATTTTGTTTTTTTCTGCTGCAAAATTATTCATGCTGTTGCATTTATTGAAGGGGCTCTGGTAGTGCAGTGGTTAAAGCATTTGGCTACTAACTAAAAGGTTGATGGTTTAAACTCACCAGCCACTCCATGGGAGAAAGGTGAGGCGGTCTGCTTCCACAGAGATTTACAGTCTTGGAAACCCTATGGAGAAGTTTTACTCTGCCCTAAAGGGTCACTATGAGGTAGAGATAAGTCGATGGCAGTGGGTCTCATAGTATTTATTGGAACTTTCCTTTTTATTCATGTACTTTTCAGTGTCTTTATTTAGCTTGGTCAAGTTTTGCTGACAGGATCTATATTTGGGATTGCCTTTCCCATTACAAAAAGTAACAAGCGTCTACTATCTAGAAAGTGATTCCACCTCCCTTTCCATCCCACCCCTGGTAACAAGCAAAGAACTTTACTTTCTCTATGTTCATCTATTCTTGCCTTTTTATAATTGTGAGACCATATTATTTGTCTTTTTTGTAATTGACTTATTTCACTCAGCATAAAATTCTCTGAATTCATCCATGTTATGAGCTATTTTGGAGACTCCTCATTGCTCTTTATAGTTGCATAGTATTCCATTATATATATGTGCTATAATTTGTTTATCCATTCACATGTTGATGGGCACTAAAGCCATTTCCAGTTTTTGCTATTGTGAATGATGCTGCAACGTGATAATTCTTAAGCATATACAAGAGTATCTATCTAGATGCCTATGCATGTGGCATCCTTAAAAAAACTGTACATAAAAGATATAAGGAGATACACTCTCTTCTCATGCCTCCAGAATATATCCATGGGGAGAGGGGTAGAAATCTGGACTAAATCCTTCAAATAGATTATTTCTGTCATCATTATATAACTGAAACTATGTGACAGGGAGATCCCAGGGATTAATGGAAGGATAGTAAAACCTATATTCAGTAATTTCAGGAAACAACTAAAGCTTAATAATAATTAAGGTTTGCCTAACGTAATTATGCTTCAGTCCCAAGAGCTTTTGAAAGTTGTTTCTCCTTTTGCATTTTCAACTTGGGAAAACAAAACCCAAAAAACTAGAGATTTTAAGTTAAAACAAATGTATCTGAAATAAAATACTTGTAGAAATTTAGATGTAACGGCACTTCAAGTATTTTCTCTTCTTATAAAAAAAAATCCAGGGGTCTGTAACTTTCTTGGGTTTATACTGCTTTTAAGTGACACAATGAGGATCCAAAAGTTTGCTTTTACTTGGAAACACAGCATTCTTTTCTCTAGCATGATGTAATGGCCAACTTGGGAGCTAATGCTAAGGAAACACTTGCTACTTCTATTTTGATCATAGGCTCCTTCAAAGCACTTTTCAATTAGTACTTTTCAAATCCTAAGGCATTATTCAAAGTAGCCATACAGTCCAATCTAAGGTTAGTTATAAATGCAGGATACTCCACATGAATTTGGTAAATTTTGTAATTTATCCAGGGGAAAAGTTTTACTTTTCACCATGAAATAATCATTTACTTAAAGTCTCCGGAGAGAATATTAATGGTAAATTTTGTTGAGGTTCTTTGAATGTATGTCAACACTGCATGCAGAATGTGTGTTGACAATCAGATGTGTGGCTAGGTTTTGTACTCACCCAGGTAAAGAATGATTCAGTTGATCAATACATCTGCTCAGTGAAGGGCTCTGGAGGCATTAACGTTTATGCTTAGAATGGTATTCCCATTGAATAAGGATTCATCTTTGCTTCAATTTCATGCCACTTTCTTAAACCATGCCTTTCATGTGTGGCAATAAAATAAACTTACTGATTTACAAAGATGGGATAAACACAGAATGCAAATAAAGGCATGTAGAAAGCCAGAGTATGAAAAAAAAATGAATGAAGAGGACACAGCTATTCAATTTTAAAATGCTGAGTGGACGTTGAAGCCCACTGCAACTACTTAGGCAAAAATCACATAGTGCTATTATCATCCAAGGTGATACATAACGATATCCTTCGTGTCTGCTTAGTGCTTTGCTTTATAAGGCACAAGTACTTTCTCACTTGATCTAAAAGGTTCTGGAAACATGTCTTCTAATATTTCAAGCATTAGTGGTTGATTTAAAAAAAAAAAAAAAAGTTACTTGTGTGACTTTGTATTAAAATCCCTATGCAGACATGCCAAAAAAATAGTTTCCTTCCTTCAGAATTTCAATCTTCTCCAAAGATTTCTTTAAAGCTAAAAGTTCAAAATGCCTTTTCGCTTTAAAAATAGCAAACAAATTCTAGTCAAATTTCAGCTTCTCACTAATGCATTAGCTTCCAGGCCTGATGTCTTGTTTTACCAGACATACAATTAAACTTTGGATAAAGATCCCTTTTTTATGTAGTTTTTCAGTTCATAGACTTTGTTTCAACTTAAAAAGGGTGGGGGTAGGAGAGAAGTAAGGAGCAAAAGCACTCACATATCGCTGGGAAATCTGCTTTCTCTCACTGGGGTCTGCCAAGGGGCAGACACATAGATCAGAAACGGAGACCCCTGCACAGGGTGTGAGTGTGACCAGCATAAGGAGCGCCCCAAGACAACTCTCCAATGGCAACTCAAGACAGTTGGCTTGCTTCAGAGGGAGTGCTGCGATATCCACTTTACACCTAGAATATTTTCACGAATCAGAAAAAGAAGAGTGATTAACTCAAGGCCACTTCAGAACCACCAAAGCACCTGATTTTTATTTCATCCTTCCAGATACCTCACTCTGTCTGGCTTGGGTTTATTGCCAAGGGTCCCCACAGGGCAGTGAAGGTTGCAGGTGTCCCCTGGCTCGTAATACTCATTCCCAGCCTAACACACTCTAAAATTAAGGAGAGGGAGGTAAAGAAAATAAAAGAGAAGGCAGCATCAGGGGACCTCGAACAGAAAGAGGAGAGTGAGTCTGCCAAATAAGGACTGCAGAAAGATGATGAGATCAAGAATCGGGGAGGTAAAAAAACGTTTCAAACTCGAAGCATCACTAATGAATGTTCTCCATGGCTTCTCTGGGCTGTGTCTTTTATGTGTCAATGTATCAGGAGAATCAAGGATCAAGGTTAAAAAAAAAAAAAAAAAAACTAGGAAAAAAAGACAGGAGAAGTGCAAGAGTGAAAGAACTAATGGAAAAACCATTTTCTTCCCAATTAATGCCAACTGGCAAGTTTTTATTTAAAGCAAAGTGTTAAGGTGTTTTCCTAATAGGCACTGTTCCGCAGGGTTCCCCCAGGTGGGTTTCTTTGGGACAAATGGAGCATGAAGTGCTGCTGATTGATCCCATTCTGCCGCACCGCCAGAGAAGGCTGTACCCATCTGCTATAAATTGCATGTTTTCCGCCTCTTAACAGTCAATGTTCTGGGGATGTTGAAAACCTCAAAAACATTTAAATACAGAAGCAAACACCACAAAAGGGAGCTGTGGTGTTAAGCCATTTATTTGCTTTACTGCTGAAAACTACGGGTTTGCCTGGACCACACCTGCTTTGTTTTTGTACAATGGTGAAGTAGGAGGGCTCCAGTGGCGGAGACAGGAGGCACGCAATAGTAGTTCATTGATGTCATATATCTACACACACACACACACACACACACACACACATACAATACACTATACATATATATAATTTTAATTAGTATATTTATTTATTGTATTAATTCTTATTTGTCCTCCATAATTATTGAATACTATAAATCAATGGCAATAGGTTTTTGGATTTACAACTATAAGACTTTAGAGCAGGAATAGAAACACTGCCTCTCACAACACAGAGAAGGATGGATTCTTAGGTCAAATTCTCCAATGGATTTTGTGTTTGCTGATGATTAGAAAGAGATAATGTGATATATTACATAAAGCAATAACAACTTTGAGCCATATGGATATGTAGGTAAATACTTCCTATTTAATTAATTTGAAAAAAAGCTTTCAAGCCCCTTCACAATTAAAAAGAAAAAATTAATTACATTAAACATCTACACTAACTTTTTCTACAGGTTCCAAAGCATTTTTAAATGCTAATTTGCACTTAAAAAATTACGTATTCATGAGCAGTTATCAATTTCCTAATTGTCACTGATGATCCCAGTTAGGGTAGCAAATGGGGATTAAAGTTTTGTGTATCAAAAATTCTTCAAGTATTTATAATGGAGACTGATTACAAAATTATCAAGATTTCTCTATAATTTGAATAGAAACAATTTTCTTTCTGTAGCAATAAGGACCCTTTTTGAGCTAGCGTTTACTTATATCTATGAAAAGAGTTTAATAAATATTTTTAATTCAGTAAGTGCCTAAGGCATTTGGCTGCAAACCAGAAGGCTAGTGGTTCAAACCCCACCAGCCACTACTCGGAAGGAAGGTCTGGCAATCTACTTCCGTAGTGATACTGCCTCAGAAACCCAAGGAGGGCTCGCTATGAGTCGAATTGACTCGATGGCAGTGAGTTTGTTTTTTGGTTTTGTAAGTCGAGAAATAAGTTTGTTTAGGAAAACATATCCAATGTTTAACTATGCCATTTCTACGAAATTAATTTAACAAATTCTGAACCAATGTTTTATTACTAAATCCTGTTAGGAATACTTTGCTAAGCATTATTTTACATTGCTATAAACACTTTCATTTAATAAAGCTACATCTTATGGAAGGCGCTCTGGTGGCGTGGTGCCTAAGGCACTTGACTGCTAACCAGAAGGTTGGTGGTTCAAACCCACCAGGCACTCCTTGGAAGAAAGGTTGGGCAATCTACTTCTGTAGTGACACTGCCTTGGAAACCCAAGGAGGGATCACTATAAGTCGGTCCGAATTGACGGCAAATAACAACAACGTATCTTGTGGAAAGGTGAACAATACAAACTCCTAAGAATTTTCTCTGGCAGTCATTCCAATTAGTCCAAATTGGTAATAACATATTTACAGTTCATTCTTTTAAATTTTAATTAATAATGCACATAATATAACAACATTATATTTGAGTGTTCATCTTTATTATTATGGTGGTAGTTTTATGTGTTTTTTGAACAGACAAAAGTTATTTACAGACAAGAACTCTAACAGCTAATAATGCTTAGGTGTAAAAAAAAAAAAAAAGAATAATTAAGCAATAATAAATTTTTTCTTAGATAATTCAAAAGTGATCTAGCATTAATTCTAAAAGTTGTCTAAAAATGCTGTGAGCAATATTAGCATATTTAAAATAACTCTGAAAACACTCCAGTGACTGCTTACAGAACTTACTGGAACAGAGCAGTTTACGATTTTAAACAAAAGCTGAATCACATACTAGACAAAATCCAAAGGAAATATTGGGATTCTTCTCAGAAATGATACATTATCACAAACTTTTCAGTCATTTCTGCCCACTGTGAAACGTCTATACCTATCTCACATTAAATGATTTGTTGTTGTTGTTATGTGCCATTGAGTCAGACCAACTCATAGCGACCCCTCCTTGGGTTTCCGAGGCAGTATCACTACAGAAGTAGATTGCCCCATCTTCCTTCTGAGGAGTGGCTGGTGGATTTGAAC
>NW_006921606.1:16508426-16509684 GCF_000298275.1 Orycteropus afer afer
ATGAGGAGGAAGTAGGAGGGGAGCTGTTGCATTGTGGTAAATTGTAGTCAATGTCATGAGGCAAAGTATATGTGAACTGCTGTATAGAAAGTGAATTTGCTCTGTAAATTTTCACCCAGATCACAATTAAAAAAAAAAAAAATGTTGCCTGGAGAATCCAGATTATTCTTTCGTTTTCCATTATTGTAGTAGATTCTATGTGAAAATACTAAATAATTCAGTTGGCATCTTAGTTCTTTCCAGTTGCTACTGAAGCATTGCAAAACCCATTGCTCTTTTTCAAGGCTTACTTTCATTTGGTCAGATATCTGCTATGGGCTGACCACTGGGTCAGCCTCTGAGAATGTCTTGGAGAACAAGGCAGACTGGGCCCAGACTTCCAGGCAAATCAAAATTCCACCTATCACTCTCTCTCTTCTCTTTGATCTAAGCACTACTTTAAAAAAATTTTTAAAAAAGCTCATTACTGTTGAGTTGATTCCCACTCATAGCGACCCCTCCTTGGGTTTCTGAGGCAGTATCTCCATGAAAGTAGATTGCCTAGTCTTCCTTCCGAGGAGTGGCTGGTGAGTTTGAACTGCCAACCTTCTGGTTAGTAGTCAAATGCCTTAGGCACTGTGCCACCAGAGCTCCCAAATGCTATATACTCATTGTCTAATTCTATAATTTTACAGATGTTGTTAAATATCTTCTTTTCCTCTTCTTCTTTTCATTTGCATGCTCTAAATTTTCTCCCAAACCGTACACGAATGGCACCTCTTATGAACATTTATGAAAACTCTGCTTATTGGTGTTGATACAAATTTTCTTAAAAAAATAAGCTAAGTGTTCAGATATATAGTTTAAAAACTATCATAGTGATTTTTTTTTTAAATTTAGCATTAAAAGTAACCTTAATATTAATAGATAATAGGCACTTAGACCACTTTTTCTGTAAAAGGCCAAAGTAAATATTTTCAGCATGTGGGCCATTTATTTAGTCTCTGTCACAACTAACTCAACTCTGCCACTGTAGCATCAAACAGTTACAGACAATGTGGACAAATGAAGTAGGCATTGTTCCAATAAAGCTTTATCTATGTAAGCAGATGGTCAACTGGATTTGGCCTCAGGGCCCTAGTTTGACAATGTCTGACATATGTTGTTGTTGTTATGTGCTGTCAAGTCAGACCTGACTCATAGTGACCCCTCCTTGGGTTTCTGAGGTAGTATCACTACGGAAGTAGATTGTCCCATCTTCCTTCCGAGGAGTGGCTGG
>NW_006921606.1:16509784-16511232 GCF_000298275.1 Orycteropus afer afer
TTATGTGCAAAACAGTTGTGCTGCTTTGAATATAGAGCCCCTGGGTGGAGAGAACAGTTAAGTACTTGACTACCAGCCAAAAGATTGGGGGTTTGTAGCTCACAAAGGTCATAGCTTTGACAGTGACTGTCTTTTGGTTTATTATTATTATTATTATTATTATTATAGATACAAAAGTCCCATAAGCAACAGGTAAAAATTTCAACACCAATGTAAAAGATTGTCATTTAACCAATGTGCGGATTCATCCAAATATTCACTTTTACTTTCTTAATAAGTTGAAAGATGAAATTAAACTGATATATCAGCATGTCAATAAAACTAAACTTTAGTCCTTTTACCCTGGGTTATGACCTCCACCCACAGAGTCTCTGCTCTAGGATGTGAAGTGATGTCTTAAATCTTAAATAATTTAAAGCTACCACCTCCCTAGTTTTAACCCCCAAACCCCCCACAAAGAACACTTTCTATAAACTTTCTACAAATGAACTGCTCTCTGAATCTCTTCAACCTGCCTGCTTCCTCATTTATTTCGCCACTCTGGAAGCAAGGAGAAAAGATAGGAGGAAGAAGAAAATCTATTTCATAGAGGACCTCTCCCTCAGGCCTCACACTTTGCCCTCTTTAACCTCAGTCCATATTGTTTCAATTTGTCCCAAATTTTCAAGGAACACTAGAAACTCTGGCGATTAGCTACAGGTTGGTAGGATTATTAGTGTTAACCCAAAGCTAGGGAGGGCCACTGAACTGTCAGCTAAAGCAGCAGTAGAAAATAAACAAAACAGGACTTTTCTTCTGCAATTTCAGGCACTTCTTCCAAAAGAGAGTAAAGCAAAGTATATGCAGTTTTAATAGGAAGCGAGTAAACAAAATGCCTTTTTGTGACTTATTTCACATGGAAATAAAGATAAAGGGACTAAAACTTAAAATCTTTTAAGATGTAGGATCTGAAATAGATTAATCAGATCAACCGAACCAAGGTCATTGCCATTGAGTTGATTCCGACTCATAGTGACCCTTTAGGACAGAACAGAACTGCCCCATAGGGTTTCCAGGGCTGTAAATCTTTACACAAGCAAACTGACTCATCTTTCTCCCGTGGAGCAACTGGTAGGTTCAAACCCCAACCTTTTGGTTAGCAGCCAAATGCTTTGACCACTGCACCACCAGAGCTCCTTATGTTCATCAAAGACAGTTTTAATATAAAAATGTTGCCTGGACCATATGAGTTGAAATTTACCTGAGGTAGATACACTCCTTGGAGAGAACAATCATGTGAGGAAGAAGGCTTGTTTATGCACAGGGAGACAGCTCGGGGGGGGCAGGAGTGCATGGAGGGATGGACACAGGGAAGAGATAAGTATGAGGAGGAAGTAGGAGGGGAGCTGTTGCATTGTGGTAAATTGTAGTCAATGTCATGAGGCAAAGTATATGTGAACTGCTGTATA
>NW_006921606.1:16512322-16555270 GCF_000298275.1 Orycteropus afer afer
GAAGTAGATTGTCCCATCTTCCTTCCGAGGAGTGGCTGGTGGGTTTGAACCACCAGCCTTCTGGTTAGCAGTCAAGTGCCTTAGGCATGCTACCAGAGCTCCCTGTCTGATATATAGAAATGCTAATAATTTAGCTGGGGTGAATTACATCAATGGAAGTACTAAAAAATGAATAAATAAAAGGAGAAAAATCTACAAATTTTGTTGGTGAAAATACTAACACATTTATAAATGTATCAGAGATATTAATGTAAGAATATTTTTTTTAAAATAACTTTCAACTCACCATAGCCCAAGATGTGCTGGCCAATATATCCAATATTCTATTTGTTAATAAATACTAAAAACTGATAAAGCAATAAAACGTAAAATATTGCTCTTCTGATAGAAACAAAGTGAAAAACACACTCAGAGCACATGTAAAGGGTACATGGTAAAAGTATTAGCAAAGTAGATCTAGTCCCTTGACACATATGTGACTTTAGATGCTAAGGGAAGGCGCTGTGTTCTGACAATCATTCAGAAGGTGCTACACATGGACACGGGTGATCAAGAAATTTCCATTCTAATGTCGGATCTTGACATATTCATTTAAGAGGAGCACCACTGTGATAACAAGATTCATAGTATGCAAATAAAAATAACCAGGTTGGTGTTTATGCGTAAAGAGGAGCTGTGATTTGTTCATTTGCATGAGATGGAAGCTAGGGGCTATGTGACTTCACCCCTAGCAGTCTCTCTAGCTTCACCTCCAGACAACACTCACCTTTCCCACTCCTTTCAGCTGCTCAGAAGCAAGCTCTCCTTTGCCTCTAGGCTTTTGCTCATGTTGTGCTATCTTCCCGGAAAACTCTCTCTCCGGTTACCTTGTCTGGCTAACTGCAGCTCATCTGCCAGGTCTCAGCATAGAGGACTATCTTTGTAGGAAGCTGTCTTACTGCCTTGAAGACCAGACTGCCTCCCATAGTGACATCATCTATAACCTTCACCTCTTGGTACTGTTTGTTGCTACATGCTAGCTTACTTTTAGTGGCCCAAACACTATTAGTGCCCCAGGATGGGAGCCACATCCGTGCCATATTACACTGAATCTCAGTACTTTGCAGGATGCCTAAGACATAGTATGATCTCTATGTGGTGGTGTAGTGCCTAAGGCATTTGACTGCCAACCAGAAGCCTGGTGATTTAAAGCCACCAGCCACTCCCCTTAAGGAAGGTTGGGAGATCTACTTCCGTAGTGATACTGCCTCAGAAATCCAAGGAGGGGTTAGTATGAGTTGGATGTGACTCGACTACAGTGAATGAGTATGTGTTGAACAAAATGAAAAAAATAAACGTAAACTAGTCTACTTCTGATTCAAGGTGACCCCATGTGTGTCAGATTAGCACTGCATTCCATAGGGTTTTCAATGGTTGACATTTGACAAGTAGATCACCAGGCCTTTCTTCAAGGTGACTCTGGGTGGAATCGAACGTCCAATTTTCCTATTAGCAGCTAAGTGCATTAACCATTTGCACCACCCAGATAGTTGGAAGAAAATGAATGAACAACAAGTGAATGTCATTAGCATAATGAAAATATTATAATACTCCAAGTACAAATAAACAAAAAACATGCTAAATTATAGAGTCTGTACTTTCTGTCAGCCAACTAATCTTTTCCAGTCTCCATCCAGGCACTGTTACCTCACCCATCCTTTCAAAAGACTGCCAGACCTTTCTTACAATCCCCTATGTAAAAAAATGTATTGAAATAAACGTATTTACTTGGTGCCTCCTGGATTGAAAATTCCATGGTTGTTCTTACCTGACAAAAACAGGGACTCTATTACATTTTTTTTTTTTTTTCTGCCATGGATATATATTAAAGCCATTCTCTCTGGCCCACAGGCAGTTCACATGCTGATTTAGCATTGTTTCTGACCTCCTGTTCTCTTCTTTCTCCATTAATCCCACTGCATTTTAATGTTTTAATTCAACCCATAATTCTACCATATCAGTCAGCCAAACCTGCTCAAGTTTTACTTGTCATGATAGCTTTTAACCTCTTATTCATTACCATAATTCTACGTTTTATATTACAGAGTGGTCAGCTTTTAACTTAAATGCAGGGGGCAGAGAAGAGTGGTAGAGTTTTAAAAGCTGTAAATCTCAGAAGCTAAGGAAGCAGGGAACAGGAAGAAAACTGTGAATGTGTCAAGCCTGGCTGTAAAAGCAGATCAACGACATGGAGAGCAATTTGTCCAGAGAAATCCTCCAGCCCAGACTCTCCCTTGCCTCAAAGTCACTAATAAAGGAGTAGAATGTCAAAGCCATTTTATAAAGCACCATCTGGGACTGAAGACTAATTTGGAGGCAGGGCAGTCCAAGTGGGACTGTGGATTCTCATTCTTAAGATCCAGACAAAATTAAATGTGGAATACTCTACAGAAAGTTAATCTCTAGAGTCATAGTGAAATGGAAAAAAAATAAAAATAAAAATAAAATGATCATTTTGAAATAGCACAGTCTACAGTGGTAGAATTTCCACCTTCCACGTGGGAAACCCAGGTTTAATTCCCAGCCAATGCATAGTCACCATCCCTCTGTCAGTGGAGGCTTCCATTTGAATAGGTTTCAGCAAAACTTCCATACTAAGATGGAGTAGGAAGAAAGGTCTGGCAATCTACTTCTGAAAATCTGCTCATAAAAACCCTATGAATCACAGCAGTTGCTCCTATTGGCCAAAGATCACGGGGATGGCACAGAGCTGGCAGTGTTTCATTCCACTGTGCATGGAGTGGCCTTAAGTCGAGGGCCAATTGGACATCAGCTAACAACTACAACAATACAGCGAAACAATGTGTTTTCATACTCTTGCCATTTGTTTAAAAGTTGAAGCAGGTGAAACTTAGCCTTACTTCTTACATCACCTAAAAGTTTGTTCTCCCTGGACCATTGGTGGACTTTAAGACCAAAACTCTCTGTTTTTTTTTTTTTTTTGCTTTGTTTTGTTTGCTCATGAAGAGACACTGGAATTAACATGCATCATGTTTCTGGGCTTAATGGATCTGTTCAAGCCCCTCAGTGACACTGGCCCCAACCTTCTTAAGAGTTACATGAGACTCACTGAACATTTTGGATGGACTGTAGCCTCAGAAGGAGTGAAGAAGCTCTATATGACTCAGGAGACCTTAGAGTAATGTTTTAACCATTACACAACAAGCAATTCATCAATGCCAGTGTGATTTCAATTCACATATCCAACCACACCACCGTAGCCTTGTCTTCCACAACTGAAAAAACTCAGGCTACCTTGTGCTGTCTAATTCTTCAGTCAATGGATGTTTTTCCTACTGTATTCTCAAAGATGTTCATATATCATCTCTACCAAAAAAAACAGAAAATGTTGATACTATTTTCAAAAAATATTTTGGAATTACTAGTTATATTCTGTTTACTTATATAATTGTGGCTGAAATTGTGTTGGGGATTTATGGTTGCTATGCAGAAAAATCTCAAAACCAATAATAGTAATAATAATACTATCTATTACTTGAGTACTAAGAAAGACTCAGGTATCAAGTAGATATGATTTCTGATAGTTACAATGATCCTGTAAGTTGGGCACTGACCCCACTTTACAGATGGGCAGCCAGATTCTACATGTAAATTTGCTGCCAAAGGCCACATTGTTAGAAATGGTGTGGTTTCAAGCAAGCCAAGGATGGCTCAGAAGCTGATATCCCTTCCCTCACATAAGATTGTCTTTGAAGGGAAGTTTTACTGAAGACGCTGTCCTTAGGGAGCCTACATAAAGATTTAAATTACTATCATCAAGGTGTTCTCCAAAAATACAGATCTTAAAATTTACATTAAAGTTCATATACACTCACCAAAGCAAACCAAACTCAATGCCATCGAGTCAATTCCTACTCAAAATAACCCCCACTGGGTTGCCAAGGCTGTAAATCTTTACCAAAGCGGACTGCTCAATATTTCTTCCATGGAGCAGCTGGTGGATTCGAACTGCTATCTGTTTAGCAGCCAAGTGCCTTACCGACTATACCACCAGAGCTCCTTTCATATACACTAAGAACGTGCTAATGCAAAAGGATGTTTTCCCAGCCACTGGAAAATAAAACAACCAAGACTTAGAATTATGACAGCAAAGAAAAGGAAGTATAAGGGAAAACTCTGAAAAACTATAAAGAGTAATTGCTGAATAAGAAACAGTGAGTGGCACTTCAAGTGACCAGTCTTTAAGTCTGAGAGTAGCATATACTTTAGAGTAGGTTTTGCCCTACCTAGACATTAGCTGAGGGGTAATGCCATGTAGCCAGCTCCCAAAGGAGAACTTTGTTATCTTTTGCACCTCAGGAGAGGAAAAAGGAAAAGGATACCAAAAAAAAAAAAAAAAAAAATCTAGAATCCATGAATAGAAAGGACAGAATGACCAGCAGTGCAGGTATATTTCTAAGCTACAAACAGGAAATAGCTAAAATAATAATGAATACTCAAATGACAAAACAGAGAGTAAAAGGGACATCTTAAATTATTATTTGTCCTCTGTGAGGTAACCAAGCACTCATTTGGAAAAGCATTTCCTATTAGGTAAAGGAAACATGACAGCACAATGACACGTGAATGAAAGACATTAGTCTTCACATCTACTAAAAGAACACTTTCGCCATCCATCACAGGAGGCTGAAATTCTACTGTTAGGTAACGTTTTGGGGACACAGAGTTCTCTGCTTTCACATAACTTATCACTGTTCCACAGGGAAACACAAAGTTTCTGGTCCTCATTCCATCAGTGCTGGCAGCGTCCAAGTATGTCACAAGGTGACAAGTGTCTGAGGTACCAAGAAGTACTTGAGACATCTCAGTCACTCTGTGTGGGTGGAATAGGGAGTGACAAGGTAGAACTAGTAATCTAAGTGGGTAATATCCTTGAAATGCTTGACCTTCTGCAAGAGCTGGAATGGTCTGGTCTGGTTTGCTAGTTAAATGCACAAGTCTGGCCTAGGAGATGGCCAATGAAACAATAACTGTTACCTATTTGATTAGTTCAGAATTAGGAATGAGGGACTATGGCTATGGCACTTGGAGGACAAGGCACAGACAAGGCAATGTTTCTTAGCCAGGGGGTGCTTAGGCACGTGTGGTGGAATTTGGGTGTGCTCTTTTTCTGTCTGTCTCTGTGAGCATATTTTCTATTTTCACACAACTGGGGATAGTTACTAGCATTGGGTGCATGAGAGTCAGATTTGATAAACTTCCAGCAACATGCCAGGCAGTGTTCAAGAGTACCAAACTCCTCACCCATCTGTCTCAGTGGGACAGCGTGATAAGAGCAAGAACAGCTAACACTCTATGTGCCAGGCATCATGTTAAGTATTTTACATAGAAAAAAAAAAAAACCTGCACAAAATACTAGGTGAACTACTTCTAATCCATCTCTGCTTCTAAACTCCTTTCTCCAGGAAAAAAAAAATTCACTTCCCTATGTCTCTGCATTTCCTAGTCTGCAAAATGAAAGGATTATATGAGATGAGTGGCTTTCAATCTTTAAGTATCAGCACTAATATCCTATCTTCAGAAGGATTGCAAAATGGAGGTGCTCTGTCTGCGGAGCTCTCACATTCCTCGAGGGGTAATCCCAGGGCATCTTCTTGAACTCAAGTCCCAGAGAACAAGGTTTGAAAAAGACTAGACTGGCAGCTGTTGAGATCCCTTCAAGCACTTATGTTCTAAATTTAAGATTTGTGTACAAATTGTATGTATATAGCACAACCAAAAGGCAAGAATTTGGTGGAAAGAATTTGGTCTTTGAAAATAGAATCCCGACTCCCGCTCACTGCTCTTAGGTCCAGGATGAAGTTGTACGTTAACCTCTTGAGTTATGCTTCCTCATCTATAAAATGAGAATAATGCCACTAATTCTCAGGGCTTTTCTAAGGAGCAGAGATGGCACGAGCTTCCCCCAGCATTTCCACAGAACATGTGCTATCTCATTTAATTGTACTCTTCACCACAACCCCTCAGGGTGGCTATAACACTTACAGTATTATTAGTTATAGATGGGTGAATCCCTGCGTAGTGCCAACAATTAACGTGCTTCCCTCCTAAAGGCTGAAGGCTGAAGACTCGAGTCTGCCTGGAGGAACCATGGCCCGGTGATCTACTCCCAAGACATCAGTCATTGAAAACCCGATGGAGCACAGTTCTACTCTGACACACATAGGTTCACTATGAGTCAAAGTCAACTCAATGGCAACTGTTTTTTTAATGTATGTATGGGTAAGTTCCTCAATTAAAATGGGAGCCTCAAAGTTAAGTAAATAGATTTGGTCTCAATAGATTTCATTACAGTTTGCTACAAAAGTCATCAAATTGATTGAAAAGTTTCCCTCATTTGGAACACCTGGTCCAATATTTATCTTAAATTATATGATGTCTTACTAAGCATCGAAAGTAAAATTAAAGGGTATATCAATAACTTACATAAACATTTCCCGACACATAGAAATTTCTCCTGATTTAATCAATACCAAGTGACATTTATCCATTTTAAAAAATTAATTGAATATAGAAAAGTTCCCCACTTAGGACTGGCTAGCCTATTTGCTTATGGCTCCTTAGGTGAAGATAGCAGGTCTTACTATAAGCACACGCAGATACAGACATTTGCCCCAAACCAGTCCCATGCAAAGACAAGCTCCACGCACATCATCCACCACAAAGAAAGCAGAGCAGACTCACGTGCCCAGACGTTCCTCATGCTTTTTGCTATCTTTTCCCCAAACTTCAATGTCCAAAATGCCCATCCTGTCAGAGAAGTAGTGAAAGTCAAACTGTTCCCGCCACTGGGGATTTGCACTCTTACACAGTGTCTAGAAAACATGCGGTTATAATATTTATTTTCTTAAAACGTTAGTCATCACTACAGCAGCTACACATTCATTTCATTTCTAAAACTATAAGGGAAGTCAAGATGATGTACCACACCCCTCATAACTTAAACTTTCCTTTTTGGAAAGAAAGGGACTTCCGAATGCTCCAGAATCGACAATAAAAAATCACTGCTCTTTAGCTGTCCCATAGATTCAGAATTTATCTACCAAGTTAGAAGGAATATTGTTATCCCACAAGAAACCATGTATCAATAGACATTTTATAATTATTCTTTCTTACCAAAGATAACGCTAATTGGTTAATCAAATACAAGTAACATTTTTATTGGCGTATCCATTCAGTGCTGACTTAAGAACTTTATAAATTAGAAGTGTGAGGTCTTAATTAACATCTGCCAGATACATTAAACGAGAAACCCATAACATGTACATCATCACTGATTTTTAAACTTAAGACTACTGAATCCAGTTATTAGAGTGGGAGGGAAACTAGGAAACTCCACTATAGCCATAACTGAAAACTAACATTAATGGCTTGAAAACTCCACAAATATTTCCGTGTTCTTTGAGTTATTTTAAACTACTTATGTGTCTGGTTCATTAGCAGAATTCTCATTTTTATTTCATTTTGACAAAGATTTAACTTCTGAATAAAACATGAAAAAAAAGTTGGCCACTGAGTATCAGTCTCTAAGGTCACAGCATCAAATGTTAAATCCTAACACCAACTACTCCTGTATGAGAAAAACATTGATACCTGAGACCTCAGGGGTAGTCACCGTTGCATAAAATAATATAAGCTCTGTTTTATATCAGATCACAGAATTTAAAACTGGGAGGAGAGAACCTTATTAGATCACAAATTAAATGCATTATTCCCCAAAGAGGAATGCAGCAGATATTTGACTAATTCTATACTTCCCCTTAGTCCAAAGGGCCAACTGCACTTAGAGATGAATAATTTTTCTATAAATCCTTAGCCTGACCCTGGCTGGAATCTTAGTGTAGAGATGTGGTTACCCTGGATACACTTACTATGCAGTACAGATTAAAACTACCTGGTTAAAATAATTATCTGATATTTTTCACATTTTTTTATAAACTAGTTTTGACTGTGCATCTCCATTTTCTATTCTTTTGTGCAGGAGTAAATGAAGTCTAATATTTGATATTACATTGAAAATTGTGCAGCCAAGAAGACCTCTTGCCTCCCTAAATCACTTTCTAACGTGTGCATCTGTTATGTCCTCTAGTCTACAAAACCCAAACTGCAAATATCCTCTGGTCTATTTTCAAATCTTCCATTGATTTTGTTTTCTAAGTAGTTTTTGGCAAGTGACTTACTCTAGCTCCCTCAATCCATAAAACATAAGAGATATTCCTGTCTGATAGTCATGTAAAACTAATTAATTACCAAGGTATAGAGACTAGGGTTTTAGAAATAAAACCCACATCAAATTACTAAGATTAAAAATTAAATGGAATTTGGATTGGCAGAGTCAGACAAATAATTTTTAAAGAGAGTTAAAAATGACATTAGTTTTATTCAAAATAAATCACGTTTCAAACTTTAGATAATTTATTTAAAAAACACACCCATATACACAGTGAAAACCAGCAGCACTATATATCTATTTTTTAATGTTACTACAAGCAAGTAAGAGAAACCAAAGGGTATATAATTTTGAAAATATTTTTAGTTATCTCAAATATCTTAATCCAAATATAATGTATTATATTATTTTATTTTTGTAGGATTTTGAAAACATTTATTTATTCTTTTCCTACATTTTATGAAACATAGTTTACATTTTTTACAAAGTTTAAATGTATTATTTAATAATCTTTTCTGAACTCTTGAGTGACTGTGTTAAATTCTACTAAGAAATCAAAACCAGTTTTCACATTAAATGACTATATGTATATAATTATTTTGTTTTCTGAGACATTCCTAGTTAGGAAGGTTAAAAATAAATTACTGCAATTTTTGTGAAATTTGGAGTGGGAAAACATTTTTTTTTAAGATTCTTTTATTCTTAAAGATATTGTTCTCCTGACAGAATTGACAGAACTTACCTTACTTTTATACCTCTGATCTCCCAGTTTTAACTGAACAAACATTTCTGTCATGCTTCCTCCTGAGACATTCTTCCCTTCCAACAAAGTTATGCTTATAATCCCGTTCCACAGTTGGTTCTTTCTCAAGGATTCTGAGAGCCGAAGGTTGCGTATCAAAGAGGACTAAGGCAAAAAATAAAGATGACATATAAACTCGCTGCTAATTCTTGAGTGTGATTTTGGGGATCATAGGAATTCCAGCTTTCAATATTTGAATTTAAATAACACTCCCTGCCTAGTGAAAAATGTTATTCTTCACTGGTTTCGCAAACCTGCAATCACTGCTCAAGCCGTGGGCTTATAACTATATAGTGAAGGATGGATACAAGCAACACTTTTATTTGGCAGTGGCCTGTCCTCCCACAGAGATGAACTATTTGGTAAGAATCCTTAAACTGGGCCTTTGGCTATTTTAATAATAGGAAGGGAAGAAAGGCATTCTGGGAAACAGATATAAGAACAAAGTATTGTTTTGCAGAAAAAATACCTCCAGGCATTTAGAAATGATGGCTTTGAATTTATCCTTCACATTTGAATCTGACTCCACATCCCTATACTCCTTTACTATATTACTAAAAGGCCCAACACCACGATGGGGGTGGTGTATAAAGTGCTTCTCACAAAGCCTAGAATCAGGTAGGGGGTTCGTTATCTGTTAACTTGTTGGGGTTTTCTCTCCCCTTATTCTAAATTACATTAGGCACACTCATACACTTTAAACAGAATATAGAAGAAGGCAAAAATCCCCTATTATTAAATTATAAAGAGGATTACTGCTGTTTTTAGTTGCCATCAAGTCAATTCCAACTCATGGTGACCCCACGTGTGCACAGCAGAGCTCAGAGTAGGGTTTTCACTAAAGACAATAGACATTATTTATTTTTAATTTGTACTATGCAAATTTTCTAACAGGTCAAGAGAAGAATATAGTAGATCTCTATGTATTATTCACCAGTTTCAACACTTTGCCAATCATGTTTCTTCTATCCCTTCACTGTTTTTTTTTCTTACTGAAATGTTCTGGAGCAAAACCCACATTTGATTTTATGTAACAACCTGCATGATCCCACTCAACAAAATCAACAATAATTTCCTTAAAATCATCAAATACCCAGTCCCTACTTAAATTTCCCTGACAGTCTCGATAATGTCCTTTTTTATAGTTAGTTTGAACGAGGATCCTCACATGGTCCGCATGCTGCATTTAGTTGGCAGAGTTCATTTCCATTCTCCATTCAGTAAGTGAAGTAGCACAAGCATAGACTTCTCTATTTGAAGGACAAATAAGTGGGCTGAAGAACGTAAATGGCATTGAGTATCATAGTAAAGCAATGAATTTCTAATGCTATTATATATTCATTCCTATCATCTGCTCAATATATCTTTGAGATCATTTAGACACCAATTTGCTCGGGCACCAGTTTGTCACAAATTATCACAACAAATGGCATGTCAGTAGCATATTAATTATATACCAGCTTACCTCATCCAGCACATATCACTCTAACACTCATGATAAATTTTGCAACAATGGCATGTCAGGTGTTTTGCTAATAATTTTATAACAACCTTAAATAAAATACATTTAAGGAAATGTATACTCTCAAACTGTGTATCTGTATTGTCTTTCTCTTGAACCACACACACATCCATGCACATGTACACACACACACACACACACACAGACGTACCAGAGGTGCTAATACCAAGCAGTGAGAGCAGGTGGGGAATAACTTAATGAAACAAAAATAAACAAATCAAAAACACAGCCTCTTTTACAGTGGACATGAACAATTCCTTCCTAACTCCTCTTTGCAGTGGGGTTCTGGACAGGACATACTCAATAATGAAGGTTTATGAGATAGTTAAAAATAGGAGATTTCATTTTTATTAAAAACAACACAAACCTTCAGCAAACATACACACACACATGTATTTACACGTATATGCCTATATGTATTTAGAGATGTAGAAATGTTTAAAACCTTATAGAGCTTATTAGGTGCATAGGCTGAAAACTCCTATCTTTAAAAAGAAAATTAGATTTTGATTCATATCTCCTGCTGCGTTTCTTCCCTCCCCCCCCCTTTTTTTTTATGTTCTTCTTAAAGTTTGACTTGCAGACCAAAAAGCTAAAACATGACCTATCCCATGGCTATGCTTCAAAGTTCCGACAGATATATTCCTCCCTAAACACTGCAACTATTTCAAAATCTTTTTTATGAAAAAGGGAGTAATGTCCACAAGGGATCAAAGGGCATCCTACAGTCAGGCAACTGCCTAAGAAAAATGGCAGTGCTTCCATGAAATATGCTCTAAAATAATTTTGCGGCTTGGTATGTCCTAATTTCAAATTGGATGTTTATCTTGGAAAGGCTTCTATCTAACTTGTCCATAAAACAGCCCCACTTAGCTCTATGAGCTCTGTGAAAATGGAATCCAAAGCTGGTTATTAAGGGGGCCTAGAGATGGGTTCCATATGGCAGAACAGCATGGGAGGGCAGGCAGAGGCCTACATCAGGCGCGGCTTGGCTGGAGCTCCTGATCTATCCACGGACACTAGTTGCATTACACCATGACATCTGGATTATTGCTTGTAATGTCCCTGGGAAATATCCACTTTCCATCAAAGCCTTTATCTATCTCAGTCGGACTTTGAACATTTTAGTATTTAACGCAGTCATGTTTGATGTGATGGGCTTGCTCTCTGTCGTCCAAGATTTCTTTCCCCCCTACTAAACACAGGGTAGGAGAAGTATTTATTGCACAGACCATAGACAGAAAAGAACACAAGACCTTTATTCTATTTATTTTACCCTAAATGTCTCTGTAAAATACACTATAAGGTTATCTCCAAAATAAAGTTTCATCAGTGAGCACCATATTCTCTGTTGTGTGTGTGTTGTGAATTGTGTGTGTGTATGTATTAAAGAAGTTTCTTAATTACTCTAACATTTTGCTTCTACCCTTGAGGCTTATAATGAGGCTTATGAACAAGCAGTCTGTGGTTGGGGGCAGGGTCTGGACAATGATGTGTGAGCTCTGTTGCAGAGTTGGGCTCTCAAAATCTTTTGTGCTCTCTTCAAACACTTCCTTTCTCCCTACAATAAATCCTCTCATCGGCACTCACTCATTGAGCTGAATAGCTCATGTTTTCAGGTCTGTGCCGTAGCCTATAAGTGAAGTTTGTCATCTTAATGTAACTTGGAATGTGAAAAGAGAGACGGAAATGACCCATCAAAGTGGAAGCCCACCCCACCTGAACTGAAACAAACACTATGAGAGAATGCAAAGCTTCTGGGTCCTGACCCTAATTTCTCAGCAGACATAACAGGTAAAATATAGTACATGACAATTTGTCATTTTTCTCCTTCTTTCCAGAGGATCAGAATCTTTGACTATTTCTATGTGGATTCATTCATATTCTCTCTTGTCCTCAAGCCCCCACACCACCAAATTCACACCCATTCTTCTATACAGAACAAGCAATTTTGGTCTGGTGCACATGCACATTACTTACTAATAGTGAACACAAGGTGTGGTGTTTGACTTAGAAACTTTCATACTCACTTTCATAAAAATAAAAATAAATAAATAAATAAATAAATAAATAAATAAAATAAAAATAAAAATAAAAACAAAACCATTAATTTATTCCTCGGTTCTGACAATTCCACAAACGAGCAAAAAAGGAATGAAGCAGAAGATACAAACAGACAAGCTTTGGTGGTGGTGGTGGTACCATCAAGTTGATCTTCAGGGTGCAGCAACACCATGCAAAAGAGTGCAACTGCCTCACACAGTTTCCTAGGGTATAATCTTCACAGGAGCAGACTGCCAGGCATTTCTCCATTGAGTGATTGGGTGAGTTCAAACCACCAACCTCTCAGTTAACAGACAAATGCTTAATCATTGCACTGCCAGGGCTCCTTATAGAAGAGATTTAGCATGCTTCAAAAAGGTACACAATCTTCAGAAGTTTAAATCTAGTAATACTCTCAATGAAGTGAATCAACCATCATTCCTGGGACACATAAAATGTACTACAACTTGGGCACATTAATTATCTGAGGATTATGGACAAGAAGCATGCTGAGAAGATGCTGATATGGATTCAGTGCCTCTTTTCCTTGGCATGGCTGAAAGAGAAACCCAGGGATGATTTGAAATGATGAATGAAATGATAACATTTCAGCTCAGTACCTCCAGTCTGTCCTGAGCCAGGAGCAGTGGCAGGGAGGTCAGGAGTAAAGGAAGCACCTGAGAGGAGGGCACACAATCTTCAGTGCTGGGGCCTGCAGCCATCATAAACAACATTACATTCAGCTATGTCACCATTCAGAAATGACCAAAAAAAAAAAAAAAAAAACTTGACTAATTAAAATTAAAAAAAAGTTGTTGTCAAGTCAATTCTGACTCATGGTAACCTTATGTGTGTCAGAGTAGAACTATGTTCTATAAGGTTCTCAATGGATGATTTCTTGAAAGTAGACTGCCAGGCTTTTCTTCCCAGGCACCTCTGAGTAAACTTGAACCACCAACCTTTTGGAAAGCAGCTGAGTGTATTAATCATGTGTACCCCTCAGGAATTCCATGCTGACCAAAACTCCAATGTAATTATGTAATTATCCAAAGCACTCTCTTGGGTACAAAAAAAAGGGGGGTAAGGGTATAGAGGTAAAGAAAGGTATTGGCACTTACTAAGTGCCAAGTACTGTACAAGTACATTCTATATCATCTAAATTACTAAAACATCAAAATATCATTGTTCCAATGTTGTTAATGCATCCTATTTTGACACTCCTCAGTTATTTGTCTTAAGCCACAATGATAAATTAGACATTCAATGGAAACAAATCCATGAGACAAATTAACTTTTTCTTAAAAAGATGAATAGAAAAGCAAGATTCTAACCATGACTACTGCTTTGAAAAGCTAAGGATGAACATTCAGTCTAAGAAGGTTTTTACCAAAATATTCCTTTCAAGCTTTTTCAACATGCAAAACAATGGCCCTTGTCAACAGCTTTTATGGTATTGCATGAGAAGATCCACACATCCAGGGGACAGGCTCCCTGAAACCACACTACTCAGCAACTCCTTTATATCATCTGACGGGTCTGTGGGTATAAATTCGCCTAGAACTACACACAGAGCCTTGCATTAGGATATAAAGAAAACCTTCTAAATTCCCCACATGGTATATGTACATGAAAGATGAGATTTATATTTGTGGATGAAAATATATCACAATCATATGGATTTGAATAATCTCTGTGTACAAAGACATTAGCTCTAAAAGTTTTATATTGAATTTAATATTTTAAGTGATTTTTAACTATCATCACTCAATTATTGTCCTTATAAATAGAAAGTATATTAAGGAAAGATAAAAAATAGATAAAAACTATAAATCCCCAGTGGCTCTCAGAGTTTAGGATCAGAAAAAGATTTGCTTCTGTATCTTTCTAACGAAATATGAGAATCATGTGTTTCAACAAGTTGTGTTTTTTTTTGTTTTTGTTTTGCTCTGGCCTCTAGGAAGCTCAGAGTAAAATGCTGAGCTCATATGCTATAATATTTATCATCCAGTGTGTTTTGATTCACTTGTCTCTGCTATGCTGCTGGCCTTCACTTCTAGATTCCATCTCTCCATGTCACCCTTTCACATAAAACACTTCAAAAGCATTTCATCCAGGGCTGGGATTATACTAGTTGCCTTCAAGTCAACTCCAACTCATGGAGACTCTGTGTGGCAGAGTGGAACTGTGCTCGGAAGGGTTTTCAAGTGGCTGGTTTTTTGGCAGTAGATCACAGGCCTTTTTTTCCAAGGCACCTCTAAGTGGATTTGAACCTCCAATTTTTCAGAAAGCAGCCAAGTGGTTACTACACTGTTGGCACTCCTGGACCAGGTCCAGGGCATGAAAGCGAGACACCCGGGGTGAAAATGTAAGGAAGCATTCACTATCAGGCTCATGCGTTGCTGGTTCGGCACCTATGTGAGTACCCCCTTACCTTCTGCAGCCTCGGCACCTCACTTAACCTCACTCCAATTCAGTCCTGCTCTCAACATCTAAGAGTTAGTAGCCCCAGTTACATGTTTACTTATAACTCTGCCTTTCCTTACATCTCCAGCTTTGCCTCCTATATTTCCCAGCACCCCACTTCATTCTCTAGTTCATACCAAAACTAAACTTCACTGCCATTGACTCTGTTCCCCCATTGGGTTTCCAAGGCAATAAACCTTTATGAAAGTAGATCACCCTATCTTCCTTCCATGGAGTGCCTCGTGGTTTGAACTTCCAGCCTTCTGGTTAGCAGTCAAATGCCTTAGGCACTGTGCCACCAGAGCTCCTTTAGTTCATACCAGTGGTTCTCAAACTTGGATGACCATCAGATCACTTAGTGGGCTTTTTAAGATATTTCTGGGCCCTACTTATAGAGTTTCTTGTTTGAGATGCTTCTGATTTGAGAATTTGTACCTCTAATAAGTTCCAGGTTTTATTGATGCTGCTGGCCCAAGGGCTCTACTTTGAAAACCACTGCCCTATGCCAATAGTTAGGAGATTCTCCCACATCTCAGGTGATTTATACTGCCATGTCTTAAGTCATCATTTCTTCCTTCTTATGTGGTAAGACTCACTTCAGTCTTCTTTCTCTGAAAGGCCCTCTGACACCTCCATCCAGCCCACCCACCTGCCTTCAAGGCCAAGGTAAGGATCTCACCACATCTTCTGAATACCCAGTCTCTCCACTTCTCATCTCTTCTATTAGATCACTCATTACAATGGCTGAGTATAAATCATTTTTGCATTCCAAGGATGGTACCCATACCCATTGCTGTCAAGTCAATTCCAACTCATAGCAAACCTATAGGACAAAGTAGAATTGTCCCTTAGAGCTTCCAAGGCAGTAAATCTTTATGGAAACCATCAAGTGGCAGGTGAGTTCAAACTGCCAACCTCTTGGTTAGCAAAACCAAAAAACAAACTCACTGCCGTTGAGTTGGATTTGACTCATAGTGACCCCTCCTTGAGTTTCTGAGGTAGTATTACTATGGAAATAGATTGTCCAATTTTCCTTCCAAGGAGTGGCTCGTGGGTTTGAACTTCCACCCTTCTGGTTAGCAGTCAAATGCCTTAGGGACTATGCCACCAGAGCTCCCCTACCATAATACTAGGTGCTTAATGAGAGGATTTGGGACAAAATTGATTCTAATCTCTCTGAAAGGATGGAAGATTTGAAGAAAAATTAGGACTTCAATGACTTGGTCCTTCTAAACCAGAAAAAACAAACACACTGCCAGCGAGTCGACCCGACTCATAGCCACCCCTCCTTAGGTTTCCGAGGAGGTATCTCTATGGAAGTAGATTGCCCAGTCTTCCTTCCGGGGAGTGGCTGGTGGGTTTGAACTTCCAGCCTTCTGGTTAGCAGTTAAGTGCCTTAGGCACTACACCACCAGAAGTCCTTCTAGTCAGTAGCAAATAGGAGCTTTGAGAATTCTAATAGGTTTCTAAATTCACAATTCTTCAATCATTTCAGTTTAACCAAGAAAATAAAAAGGTAAAAGGTGTTAACTATGGATGAGCATTTGACTGCAATTAAGAATGTGTGGACATAAAAAAGACCAAAATACATGAAAAAGTAACAGCAGCCCATTAAGAGGGAAAGACTATTGATCTATGTTCCATTGCAATATCTTGAGTTTAGTTCACCAATCAGACAACAGTTTTTCTTTTAAAAGGCTTTTCCATATACTGCTGCCAGGGACTACTCATAAATAAGGGAGGTGAGCTCAATTAGAGAAAGAAGTACAGTGAGAATGGGTGTTTTTCTGGATGGTAGGAGAACCATACATTCCATGTGAGTAGCTCATTCTCATTCCAAAACTGTATAACTGGGGAAGAAAAAAAAAATGAACATTAAAACTCTTCTAATTCTCACCTGAGTTCTGATTCATTATAGAGAAGCTCATTATAAATAGATAGCTAGATGGATGCATGGGTTGGTTAGTGGGTGGATAAGGGTTTGGTGGACAGAAAGAGGGAAGGAAGGGAAGTAGGGAGGGAGGGAGGCAGGTAGAAAGAAGGAAAGGGAAGGAAGAAAGAAAGAAAGGAAGGAAGGAAGGAAGGAAGGAACTCCTCTCCAAATTCTTTGATTGTCCTCCTTCAATTTAAGTTCTCCTACATAAAACCTACCTTGAGGCAAGATACCTGCTATGGAGCTAAAAATGTTAAAAATCATGTTTCAAATCACCAGAGTGTTCAAGCCTTTAGCAAAAGTAGCACACCTCCAAATGAGCTGTCTGCAAAATGCATAAATTTGCAAAGAGCCTTAAATGAACCCATCTTGCCACAGTGCATAGAAGCAAAATTAATATTGCTAATCCATATGACTGAGTCAAAGACAAATGCGAAACCACAATAATCTGCCAAGAATTCTCAGATCCCACTCATCTGGCCAGGCAGCTGGACCATAGTAAGCCACCCCAGAGACAGGAGGCCAGAGGAGGAGTTAGAACTGACAGGAGGTACTCATGCCTCACATCAGGAGAGCATGTTCCAAAAACGGTCACAAGTTCCACCCAGCTCCCTGACAAAGGGGGCTACAGTGAGACAATGATCTGAGGTCAGTACTGAGGTAAAAGGTGTTAACTATGGATGAGCATTTGACTGCAATTAAGAAAAAGCCAACATGGAAAAACAGTCAGAAAGAGGGCCGCTGGTCCATGCAATGGGACAGTTCTGGGAGTTCATGACCTACCCTGTAGCCAATTTGACCAATTCTTTCAGTGAACTGAAAAAATGGTAATGAAACCACCACTAATCCTATCATTTGGCTAACAGGTGTACCATTTTTTAAACCAATGAAACAATTTTCCTAAGCCAAACATTTCTTACACTTCACTGTTCTGAAAAGTTTGTTGCCTACAATAAGTCCAAGACTGTAAAGAGGAAGAAAAAGAGGGAAAGGCAGAGCAAAACAAAAGAGAAAACAGAAAAGGAGAAAGGAAACAATAGCATAGCTTAGAGATGAGAGGAAATTTCATCATGTGTGATTCAACATTCTTACAAAGTAATGCATTGTACAAAGTGCTTATAAAGCCAAAAGGAAGGGCTTAGTCCCCATATTTTGGATCAGAGTCCAATTTTGATGTTGTTGTCATTAGGTGCCGTCAAGTTGACTCCAACTCATAGTGAACCAATGTACAAGAGAATGAAACTGTGTCTGGTCCTGCACTATCCGCCCAGTTCTTGCTATTCTTGAGTCCATCATTGCAGCCACTGTGTCAGTTCATCTCATTGAGAGTATTCCCTTTTTTCACTGACCCTCTACTTGGCCAAGTATATCCTTCTCCAGGGACTGGAGGCATGACCAAAGTAGGCTCATTCTTACTTCTAAGGAGCATTTTGGCTGCACTTCTTCCAGGATACATTTGTTTTTTCTTCTGGTAGTCCATGGTATTTTCAGTGTTCTTCACCAACAGCACAATTCAAAGGCATTCTTCTTTAGTCTTCCTTATTCATTCTGCCCCTTTCACATGCATATGAGGTGATTGAAAATACCATAGCTTGGGTTAGTCACACCTAAGTCTTCAGAGTGACATCTTTGCTCTTAAACATTTTTAAAGAGATCTTTTGCAGCAGATTTTCCCAAGTACAATACAACTTCCAATTTCTTGACTGCTGCTTCCATGAGTGTTGATTGTGAATCCATGTAAAATTAAATCTCTGACAACTTCAATCTTTTCTCTATTTATCATGATGTTGCTTCTTGTCTAGTGAGGATTTTTGTTTTCTTCATGTTGAGGTATAATCCATACTGATGACTGTAGTTTTTGATCTTCACCAGTAAATGCTTCACCAGTAACAAGCAAGGTTGCATCATCTGCATATCACAGGCTATTAATGAGTCTTCCTGATGCCATTTTCTTCATCATATAATCCAGCTTCTCAGATTATTTGCTCAGCATACAGATTGAATAAGTATGGTGAAAGGATATAACCCTTACACACACACACCATGTAGTATCCCCTTGTTCTGTTCGAACAACAGCCTCTAGGTCTATGTACAGTTTCCTCATGAGCACAATTAATTGTTCAGAATTCCCATTCTTCACAGCATTATTATTTGTTATGATCCAGATAGTCAAATGCCTTTGCATAGTCAATAAACACAAGTAAACATCTTTATGGTATTCTTTGCTTTCAACCAAGATTCATCTGACAGGAGCAATGATATCCTCTTCTGAATCAAGGCTGAATTTCTGGAAGTTCCCTAGCGGTATATTGCTGCAACCATTTTTGAATTTTCTTCAGCAAAATTTTACTTGGATATGATATTATTGATATTGTTCAATAATTTCCACATTCTGTGGGACCATTTTTCTTTGGAATGTGCACAAACATGGACCTCTTCCAGTAGGTTGGCCAGGTAGCTGTCTTCCAAATGTCCCAGCATGAATGAGTAAGCACCTCCAGCACTGCATCCGTTTGTTGAAACATCTCAATGGTATTCCATCAATTCCTGGAGTGTGGTAGTTAAGGTTGTATGTCAACTTGGCTGGGCCTGGTTGAGTGGCTGGGCAGCTGGAAGTAGTTATTCCCCATGGTGAGATTGGTAATTAACTCCATGGTGGAATCTACTGGAGTAGCTGAGTAGCTGCTTTATGGATGTGGGCTGCTTTTAGTATATAAAAAGCAACTTTGAGGAAGATCTCCAGCATATGGCATGCTTGAACCCTGGATGTAGCCAAGTCATTGTTCAGCAGCCTGCTATGTTGTCCTGCTGATCTTGGGACTTTTTCAGGACCTGAATCAATGGCCTGCCATGTGGTTTGGCACTATCAGGACTGTGCCATTTCATTTGTCAACCTTGAGCTTGTCAGCCCTAGCAGCTGCCTGAGTGAAGAAAAGCCTCCAGCTTCAGAGGACCAGGAGGAAGAGGCAGAGCTGAAGCCAAGGTCGAGGGGCTATCACCCAGCCCCTAGAGCCTGGCACTTTGAACTAGGATTTCTAGCCTTCAAAACTGTAAGAGAATAAACCTCTGTTTGTGAAAGATATTTCACCTGTGGTATTTCTGTTAGAGCGGCACAAAGTAAGGAAAACAGGGAGCCTTGTTTTTTGCTAGTTCTTTCAGTGCAGCCTGAACTTCTTCCTTCAATGCCATTGGTTCTCAATCATACACTACCTCCTGAAACGGCTGAATGTTGACCAATTTTTTTTGGCACAGTGATTCGGTGTATTTCTTCCACCTTCTGTTGAGGCTTCCTGTATCATTCAATATTTTGCCCCATAGAATCCATCAATATGGCAACTCAAGACTTGACGTTTTTCTTCAGTTCTTTCAGTTTTAGAAATGCCAAACATGTTATTCTCTTTTGGTTTCCTAATTCCAGGTCCTTTCACATTTCATTATAATACTTTATTTTGTCTTCTCAAGTCTCCCTTTGAAATCTTTGGTTCAGCTATTTCATTTCATCATTTCTTCCATGTCCTTTTGCTACTCTCCATTCAAGAGCAACTTTCAATGTTTCTCCTGACATCCATTTGGGTCTTTTCTTCCTTTCTGTCATTTTAACGACCTTTTGCTCTCTTCTTTGATGACATCAAGAACATCATGAAACAACTCATCTGGTCTTTGGTCATTGGTATTTAATGTCTCAAATCTATTATTCAGATGGTCTCTAAATTCAGGTAGGCTATAATCAAGGGTGCACTTTGGCTCTCTCCAGAATCCAGTGGGGGGAAAATAATCCCTCCAGGTATTGAAAACATAGGATGCAGAAAACAGGTTTCAGATGTGACAGAAGCATTGAGAAGCTAAACAGAGAATACTGAAGAAGCCTAAAGGTTATTGATGGTAAAAAGCTTCTTGGTGATGGTAAGAAGCTTCTAACACCCATTGGCTACAGCAAAGGTTGGCAACTTTTTTCTGCAAAGGACGAAATACTTGGCATTTTAGGCTCTGTGACCCATAAGGTTTGTGCTGTCACCATTCAACTCTGCTATTGTCAGCTATAGAGAATACTTACAAAAAGTATGCTAAAAATAAACTTCATTTACAGGAACAGATTTAGGGATGTATTTTGCCCTCAAACCAACATTTGCTGACCCCGGGGCTCGAGTCTCTGAGTGGCTCAAACAGTTAAGTACTCAAATTCATCCAAAGAAGAAAAGCCTGGTGATATATTTCTGAAAGGGTACAAAGACTGAACACCCTATGGGGAACAATTCTACTCTGAAAAGCATGAGGTTCAATGAGTCAGTGATATAATTGTGACTGGTATTTGATTTGGACTAGAAAGGCAGAGGGAGCTCTAGTGGTGTAGTGTCTAAGGCATCTGACTGCTAACCAGAAAACTGGAGGTTCAAACCAACTGGCCACTCCTTGGAAGGAAGATTGGGCAATCTACTTCCGTAGAAATACTGCCTTGGAAACCCGAGGAGGGGTTTCTATGACTTGAATCGACTTGACGGCAATGAGTTTGGTTTTTTGGTTTTACAAAGGCAAAAAGAGGAGGCAGAGCAGTCAGATGTGGCCGGCAGAGTTCATCCTCTGCCCTAACAGAGAGGAAGAGAAAGAAAAGTAGATGAAGCCAAACAGTCCAGGAATTGACACACAGGTCAAAATGTTTTATTCTGAAGAAAAAAATGTTACACTTGTATAGGTCATGTCTCTTACTTAGATAACCAAACAGAGTCAGATTACCCAATAAACAAGGTAAGCACGGACTCACTTGTGCTTACTTTCTAATCTATAGTGAACAAATTCACGCTTCTTCACCACGTCAAAGATCCTGCTTATAGGTGTGGCTGGCATCTGTCTCCTCTCAAACCCACACCACAATCCTATAGAACCAAAGCCTCTTTGCAAATTTACAATTCCTGACAGGAACAGAGTACCCACTAAGTAAATTAAGCATGGGTTTACTTATGCCTATTTACTAATCTGTAGTGAACAGTTCATATGGTTTTTATCACATGATGTGAAACTGTTAACCACAGATTAGTAAGTAAGCACAAGTAAATCCACACTTAACTTGTTTATTGGGTAATCTGCCTTTGTAACTGATATATAAATGCATAAAATAACGGGGGGAAATAGAAGCTATGTTAGATTATATTTTTATCTCAGTGTAAATCCATCTAAGGTAAAAGAAATCATGGCAGAGGATACTGTAGTAAGCTATAGAACCTATTTAGACCCAACCACATTAGATAATGTGTGTGCAAGAGTGTGCATGGGCATGTGTGCATACATGTATGCATATAAGCATGTGCATGCACATACAAAGTTTCTGGGTACAATCAGCAACTTGTCAATTCTATATTTAATGTTTCTTTTTTAAAAAAAAATTTCCCATTAGACTATTTGACATAAGAGGAGACCAAAAAAAAAAAAAAAAAAAAAAAAAAACGCATTGCTTCTAGTGGATTCTGACTCAGCAACCATAAAGCAAAAAGACTGCTGACCAGAAGGCCAGCAGTTCAAACCCACCAGCCACTCCTTGGAAGGAAGGTTGGGCAATCTACTTCTGTAGTGATACTCCCTCAGAAACCCAAGGAGGGGTCTCTGTGAGTTGGGTCCAACTTGAGAGCACATAACAACAACAACAACAACATAGGGGTTTCAAGACTTTAATCTTTACCGACTCTTAGCAACTCATGGCAACCCTATAGAACAGAGTTGAATAGTCCCATAGGATTTCCAAGGCTTTAATCTTTACAGAAGCAGACTACCACATCTTCCCATGGAGTGCTGGTGGATTTGAACTGCTGACCTTTTGGTTAACAGCCAAGCACTTAACCCTATACCACCAAGTTTCCTTAGAAGATACTACTGTTGATTTTCTCTCTCTCTAAGTGTTAAACTGAGAAATGGAAAATACATCTATTCCAATGGAAGATTACATATAACAACTATATATTATCCCAGCCCTATTAAATCAGAATCTCAATTCTCACTTAAGAATGCTCATCAGAATACAAACACTGGCTTTGGTTTGAAACCTAAGCCTATTTTTAAATGCAAGCTCTATGTATTTTGTATTAAAATATAAAGCCAAATAGTAAGGAAGCAGCTTAGAAGAAGAGTCCACAAAGGTTCTGCTATTAAGAAAGCCCTAGGATGATGCCATTTATATATGTACAGGGTTTAGAAGCAATGATCAAAATAAAGTTATATTATTATGAGAATAAGTTTGAGATGAAAAAGTCAATGATACTTTTCAGGTAATTTAATTTGTTGTTTTTGTTGTTAAGTGCCGTCGAGGCGTTTCCGACTCATAGCGACCCCATGCACAGCAGAACGAAACACTGCCCGATCCCGTGCCAGCCCCACATTCCCTGCTATACTTGAGCCCATCATCGCAGCCACCGTATCAATCCATCTCCTTGAAGGCCTCCCCCTCCTTCGTCGACCCTCCACCCTACCAAGCATGACATCCTTCTCCAGGGAATGGTCCCTTCTTACAACATGACCAAAATTTAATAGACTGGTGAAATTTAGGATACTTAGAGCTAAATAATCTTTATGTCAAATTTCTGATAGATAATTTTTCAAAAATATAATATGGAAATCCCCAAAGAGAAGCATAGATTTTAATAATACCAAGAGATAGGTTGACCAGGGTATTTCAATGCCTTTTATACCAGTTTAATCACAGTGTATATATATTTCCCATGTGATCATTTTCATAAGTTAAAATAGAAGTTATTACATTATTCTCTCCAAAACTGCAAACTCCAAGAAGCAAAATGTCAACATGAAATTCTCCATTCATATGGAAATTGCATCTCCCCAACAAGATCATGAGTAGCTTTCAATGAACGTTATTCATCTAAGGTTTTATTAAACATATATATTAGGTTTGGACATGTATTAAATCCCAACACAGGATACTGAAGTCAAAATTCTAGGAACTACCAAGATTGGGGAAAAAAAGACAACAGCTCAGTGCTAAGACACAACTCTGCAATATCTATATCTATCTAGATATATGTATCCATATAGATATATATATCATACTACTCTCCAGGATCTTCTGTTCCCTTCATATTTTTGATATCTTTATCCAGGCCGTCAACATTTTTTCTGTCCCTCTTCATTCCTTTGGCCATTCTTCCATAACCTCTCTTGTCCTCCCTAGACACCAATATTCCCCAAGCTCACAATTTTTCTTTCTAGCCTTTATGTTCTTCCACAAACTGCCAGTGTTGTTCCACAGACCAAAGCTCCCTAACTAAAGATGGTTATTGATGTATAGTACCAGGGTTTTAGTGCAGCAGCAGAATCAATAAACGAGAAAATACTGCTTTGTCAGGTTTCACCAAAGCATTCTGGGAAACTTTACTGCTTCAGATGGTTACAGAAACTCGTAATATGGGAGAATGAGAAGCCAGGCTCCCTTCTGTGTGAGAAATGATGTTCTTCTACCCTCTAGTGACTACAAGGGAATAAAGCAAAAGTTGGAGGGATTTTTGAGACAGTTTCACATAATTATTTATATTCTTCTAATTTTATTTCTAAACAGAACTAGTCTTGGCAGACAATGAACTACTAGATTAGTGTCTTATCATAGCTATTTTTAAAGTTTTTTTTTTTTAAAAAAAGACATATTTTAGTGAGTCAAAACTGTAGATTCTTTAAATTTCACAAGCAAGTTTTATAAAGTTTGACTTTTTTTCTAAGTAACTAAAGTTTGTTTAAAAATCTTTCTCTGTCCGTTTCTCTCTCTGTCTCTCTTTATCTCATACAGCCCACCCCACCACCATTACTACCACAATTCAGAAACCGAACTACAGAAAAACAGCCTCAAATCTTGCACCAGCTAGTAGGAATAATTTTTCATTAGTTATTTCTCTATAACAAGTAGCAAAAACCATCAAGTTGCTGTAAAGTCAATTGTGACTCATATGGACCCTGAATGCAGAACTGCTAAATTAACTTATAAACACTTTTTTTGCTTTTGTTTGTTTTTACAATAATGTTGACATTTAATCACTTAAATTACAACTTGATAATTGAATGATGTGATAAATTAAAAGTATATTCTTACTTTGGTACCCTACACTTTTTGTAAATTGAGCACTGATGAATAATTGCCTAGAAAAGTAGCAACAGTGTAAAAAGTCACCAGAAATTCATGAAGAAATCTTTAAAGAAATTCATACTAAAAGAAAAACTGGATTTTTCAGAAGATATAAAATATATTTGAAAACATATGATGTATCCCTCTCAGTCAATCTTTTAATTGTTCCCATAACACTAAAGCTAGTTTCTATTTAACATTAAATAACTTCCTAAAGACCTAAATCTAACTGCACTACACTCTAAATATTACAAGCTTAATGAAGTGTAACATTCTAACACAGCCAGTATATACAAAATGTCACCACCAGAATGATTGTAAGTTCAAACATCTAGCTATCCCCTTATTATTATTATTTTTTTGAAATTAAGTTATTAACCTCTTATTTGTAAGAGCAGTGAAAGGAAGGAATGTTGTTAAGTCCAAAGGCTGGGCGATATCAATCATGTTTACATTTGTGTTTGCTACAAAGATGAAGTTTTTACCAAATGATCTTAAGAAAGAACAAGTCTATTTACCTTGCTGGCACTTAACCGCTTCCGATTTGACCAACGCTAAGGATTGTGTCCGTGGAATGGTGAACAACAGCAAAATAAAAAAGAAAGAAACAGAATTGTTAACAACATAATTATATTATTATAATATAAAAGTGGAGACTACATTCAAATGCCTAAGACCCAAGATGATAATTTACAAATAAGGACCTTTGAGCAAAAAAAAAAAAAAAAGTTAGCAACATAGAAAAATAAAATTTGTGAGTTTATGTTGCATCAATTTCTCATAGGGTCCCATAACAGAAAGGCAAGGATATGTGAATACTATTTGATGTTTAGAAGTACACTCATTTTTTTAAATTACATTAAAACACTATTACACTATGTTTCCCACACACTCAAACACAGGTGTCACCTACTTGAAATATTTAGACAATATTATGAAAATATTTAAGATATTCATGAGCAATATTAATGTTTAGGTTTCCAGTTTGAGACATTAGGAAAAAGTAATTCTGTTTTCTTTCACTGATTAAATCTTAATATTCAAAATAATAGGAAAAAAATCTGAGTCATTCCTACACAAATTAAGAGAAATAAGTTATACAGTACTAAGGGAAGGAAGAAAAAAAAATTCAAACAGAAGCTTCTGCACTGTTTTCTTTTGATCTCTCATTTGTGATGCTAAGGCTGCTGAATTTCCTCTACAATTAAAATTTTCTCCCAGCAAAATCCTCTCATTACTTCTGTCACCATCCAGTACTGCAAAGCCTTACTCTGGCTGGTTAACCAGCTAACCGGTTGTTAATACTTAGATAAATTCTGGAGATTACAACTCAATTATAAATCTAATCGAGCAGACCACACTTACTATTATGATGAAAGAAAAATACCTTTAGGTAAATGACCTCACTTTGCCAATATGTCTTCCTAATACATTAGAAACCAGAAAATAAATAGCTTTCCAGGGAAATCTACTTACATTTGAGTGACCAGCAAGTAGAAATGCTGGTACAGAAATGATGTGAAAATCTTATTAAAAACACTGACATTTGGAGTGTCATACAGCAACAAATATTTTTACCTCAACTGACCACCAAGTATTATCATTGTATGGGTACACAGTACCGCTTGAAACCATCTGGCATGAAATAACATTGGATTTTTATAACAATTTTAAAAGATAAACAAAATAGATAAAGAAATTAATGTAGAATGACTATTACTGTTTGATTATCACAAGTCTATGAGCTAATGTACTGTCTACCTCATGCCAATCACCATATTCCATATTTGATTATCTCAATCTGCACAACCCTATAAAACAGACCCTCTTTTTATTCCCATTTCATGTATGAAGAACTTGTGTCTGAGACAGGCTAAGTAATTCTGAATTTGACCAGATTGCTTAAATCATTGAAGCTAGAAAGTAATGGAGCTGGGACTAAAAGCCAGGGAGCCTTACAACAGAGCCCTTAATTCTAAGCACAGTCTTATTTTTACCAAGAAAAAAAAAAACAAATAGCAGGTTTACCTACCTTCTCCCACCCACTGCCATTGAGTCGGATCCGACTCATACAAACCCCTCCTTGGGTTTACAAGGTAGTATCACTATGGAAGTAGATTGCAGGAGTGGCTGGTGGGTTTGAACCACCAGCCTTCTGGTTAGCAGTCAAATGCCTTAAGCACTATGCCACCAAGCTCCTACCTTCTAGCCAGTTTTTCCTACTAACTACACCATGTTTTCATACATCCAAATCCCTGGATATGAAGGTGAATTCATAGATCTTTCGTATAGTAAGATTGCTGTCTACTTGATTCTAAAACAACAAAGGCTACCTCGGGATGATGGATAGAAAAATGGGTATAAAACTGAGAATTGTAATTGAAATCTTTCCCACAGACATTATATTAAAATGAAAATTTCCAAACAAATTATCCCTTATCAAATCAACTACTGCCTTCCAGTCCTAAGTATCAGTCACTCCTATTTAAAAATCCTGTGTAAGAATACCTTGTAAATATTAATTAAAACTCAATGAGAAGAGCAAATAATTTCTGATATCTATTGCACACTCAAGGGCCCATAATGTGCATTGTAAGCTGAATAATCACATCCAGTCCTGGACAAAATATTCCTTGCTCAGCTACATTTTGATAATGTGTAAACAGGAGCTCTGATGGCATAGTGCCTAAGGCATTTGACTTCTAACCAGAAGACTGGAGGTTCAAACCCACCAGCCACTCCTCAGAAGGAAGACTGGGCAATCTACTTTCATAGAGATACTGCCTCAGAAACCCAAGGAGGGGTTGCTATGAATTGAGTCAACTTGATGGCAGTGAAAAAAATATATATAAATAGAAAAATAAAGTTACTAATCAAAACAAATGAGAGCAGGCAGGGTTTTCTATATTATAACACCTCCACGAAATGTATATACAATATAACACCACTAGATCTCTGTCAGATAAACAATGAACAAAGAAAGCCAGAAAATACATGAATAAGTAAGAGCATAAACACTGTGAGAAACTCTCAAAAAATAGGAGGAAGAAGAGTCAAAGGAAAGAGTAACCGAACTAAAGACAGAAATGGTGGCTACTATTTGGGGTTTGAAATGATACCTTTGAGAGTTCTACAAAAACAAAACTAAGCTGTATCCAGTATTAATTGTTTTGCAATTGGAAATAATTTGAAACTGAAATGTCAATGCTTTAAAACTTCAAATTTTGGCAAAATTTAAATATATTTTAAATGTCAGTATCACTGCTAAACAGAGTCCAGTATATTATGGGAACACTCACATGGGTAGTCACATAAATAGGCAACTATTTTTGTGGGGAAATTATCCGACTTTATAAACTCCATTTAAATATGTAAGAAATTTTTAGAGCATATTAGTTGGAAATTGCTAAACCATGTTGTAAATGATACTATTTACATTGCAGGGTATTGAGGCCTGGCAACTGGGCCGAATAACCAGTCCCATTATGTACTTATTGACAGTAAACTCAGAGTCATCCATGTACTAGCAACATTGTCAAAACCAAGAGGAAGCTAAATAAAATCTTTCTTTCATTATCTTGTGAGAAAAAAGAAATTCAACATCAACTTAAGACTTTTTAATGTCAAACCATCAGGTTTATTGAAATCTCAGATTTTAATAGTGACACTTCTAAAGAAATTAATAGATGGAGGTGTTTTTTAGTTGTTATCAAGTAAATTCTTAAAAGGGAAGAATTCAAGTTAAATATTGCAACCAATTAGTTAACTTTCTAGCAATTGAAAGTCATTGTGCACTTTTCCTAAGTACATACAATAGGAAAGGATTCTTAAAGACCAGTATAAATAATTGCAAACACCAAATCAACATCTCAAATGGGAGCTCAGGTAGATTAAAACCTTGATAAATTTGGAAGGAAGGTTGGGCAATCCTACTTCCGTAGTGATACTGCCTCAGAAACCCAAGGAGGGGTCGCTATGAGTCAGGGCTGACTTGACAGCACATAACAACAACAACAAATTTCAATTTGAACTCTAAAGCCCTTTAGAAGTTGCTTAACTCTAATAACTCAGTTTTATTGTATTTCTGAAAAATGAGATAAGAAATCCTCCTTTTTGTTTTTTTACAAGATAGAGAAAAACTGCAGACAAACATATTGTCTATTTCTTTAAGCTAAATTCTGTGAGTTTACTAGTAAATCAGTCATGATTTTCATCATGAAAATAAATTAAGTCTGAAAGCAAAAGTAGTATTAACAATGAAGAATATTTTAGAATATCACCAACACCAGCTCCTCCCTTCAAGAATTATCTGAGGTCTAATTTATCAACACACTTCAGATTTTCATACTGGATTATAAATGTGCAAAATTTTAAAACATCTTATTTCCTCCTCAAGTAAGTATTTTCATAGGCTTTTGAAAATACATTTTAAATCAGTGATAATCAAGGAGGCTTTCTGTTCTTCTTTTAACTCTTGTAATTTTAAGGTATAATCCCAGAATATAGAATTAGATCATTAGTGACATCCACATATTGGCTCAAAAGAACTGTTTCAATAATGATAATAAAATGCAATATTTATTGATGTTATAGACATCTTCAGTAAATAGTAGATGAACCAGAAATTTTCAGGAAATAGATCAGAGAACATTAAATTTTGTGTCTTTCCAAAAGTACTCTTCATAGAAAACTTGGTAGCTTAAAGTAAAAACAAAAACTATAAAGAAAAATATTGAAATCTGCAAATATACACTTGCTCACCTTAATAATTTAACCCACAGTTAAGTCTTAGAAACAGCTTTTCATAACTGAATAATGCCTACGTTACCTACTTCCTAAGAAAATTACAGGGAGATGCCTTAGCACTTAGTGAAAGTGTATTTTACATAATTCCTGATAAATCATAAAGTTTGATAAGTTAGAAAACCTTAAGTTTTAATTATAGCAAGACCATCCATATCCATATTCCTAGCTAGAGTACAGAGAATTCCTTAATGGAAATTCTCTCAAGAGTTCCAAAAGAAAGAGATGAAATTTAAGTATCTATAAAATTATTTGTTTTCTCAAGAAATAAATACAAAAAGTCAATGGTCTAGTAGCCCAGTTATCAAAGGATAATAACCATGAAGAGTTTTAAAAAAAGAACGAAAGGGTCAAACTTACATGTCTCTTGAAATCACCCTGTTTTACTACTAGGTTCAAGTTTAACACAATCACTCCCATGTCATCTTCTAAACTGTTTGGATCTTCCAATTTTAAAATATGTTCTGTCGTTCTACAGGCAAAAACAATAAAAAATGTTAACACTTATAGATAGTATTATATAATGGATCAAGAGCTTATGATAAAGTCTCTTACATCTGAATAAGGATTAAACAGAACATTTTAAAAAGCATCAAATGCACTGAAAATGAAACAATGGCCATCACCATAAAGGAATTTGGGGCAATGACTAATTCAAAAGTTGGTTAACTGGTCCCCTTCCTTAACCCACAAATAAATTTTAAATGCTTGTTTTAAGTTAGGTTAATGAACTTGAGCATTGAGAAATGAATGTGTAAAATCCCATATACATTTTAGAACGCATTATGGAAGATTTAATGCCTGACTAATTTATTTGGGAGCTAGAAAGCAAAAAATCATAGAAAACATGTTAGAAATTGCAATCTTTTCATTTTGAAGCATGGCTGCATTTATTCAGATATGCTTTCTGTCTTTTGAGCTCAAATTTCACTTAACATTATTCTCAGTTCACATACAAATTAATTCATTAATAACAATTAGAAGGTAAAAATACAATACCTGTTAAGCTCAAGATCACTGAGAATTACAAATGCAGAACCCATGAAATCAGAGGTGGTTAAATCTCGATCATAGACCTGCAAAGAGTTTGGGAGCCAGTAAAATATATGTTTATAGTAAACCAAACAAGTTTATTCAATTATTAGAAAATGAAATAAGCTGGTAATTTTTAATATAGATGTAGATAGATATAAAAATAATTTGCCCAGTACAGTTAAAGGGAAATTTAGCCCCATTAACTAGGCGGAGAGAACAAAATGATTCAAACTTGGCTATTTTGCCTACTGAGACCAAAACAACAGCAGAAAACACATTTAAGGCAGGATTCATATGCAAACGTTATGCACAATGGACCTCGCTCTGTAGTTTAAATTGTTTCTCATTAAAATTAAGTATTTTCCACGGTGAGCAGATCTGCCAATTAAATAGAAATTTGCTAAATATTCTATAGCAATCCCATCCTGCACTCAACTCATGCAGTTTTAACCCAGATGTTAGAGCAATTGATGCTTACAACCAATAGCTTAAAGCACTATTAAGTATAAAGTTATTCCTAATGAGAAAGATTTTAGTACTTGTCACCACTGCACTCCGGGTAATAATTCTTCCACATTTGATAAGTTTAAATACAATCAATGGAGATATTATTTTCCTTCTGATTTTCTGTAGAGTATATCTCAATGATCTGAGAGAAACACACAATTTTCACAAATGATATAAAGATTTCCTTCCATATTATTAACCCAGTACTTGAGTAAAATAATAATAATAATTTTGTCAAGTTTACTTCTAGAAGAGCATCAAAGATGGTGGAGAAATAAACATTTTTAATAAAAGAGAACGCTTGAAAGTCATCTGTGGTTACCTTCACACGCAGCTTTTGATCAAGGCTTTGTATGGGTAATACAACTATCTCATCCCAAACTGGGTTCAAGTTCTTATATATGACTTTACTTTTGTACAGCGTCTTCCCATTCAGCTTAAATTTCACATAGGGGTCACTTGTGCCTTTAAAAGAAAAAGAGAGCAAGACAAGTTTTGAAACATACGAGAAAATCTAGGACCTCCATTAAGTACAGTGTCTTTCCACACTCCCTTGGCCCAAAAGATTCCACTGTGCATACCCAGAAGAAGGTCTCTCTGTGCAGAGAAGGCAGACCCCAGAGATGCAAGGGAGTAAAAAATGAAAGAATTTGAGGGAGATGACAGACTCTTCTACGCTTTTAGTGGTAGAATACAAATGGACTCCTTGTGTTATTTTGTTCCATTTCATTGTGAATATGTCACCACTGTGCTACCCACAAATACTCTAGAAGCAAAATCCATAGGCACCAGCTTATGGTGTCAGAATCCTGGGGAAAAGCCAACCCCTCTTAAGAACTGCAGGGAGTCATGGAAAAAGGAAAGAAACTGTTTTCAAGAATTTGAGCAGATGGTTGACTCAACAGAACCCTGTACTTTAAAATATAATAATAATAAAATCAATCAATCTCTGAAACCATGGGTTCAAAAGATGGGGCTTGTGGACTAAGAAAAACTAGGAGGGAGAGATTCAATTGACAACACTGACATTCTTTGTTGCCTCCCTGCACCTGCACTAAAGCAGCGAACATTGTTTTCACCCAGGTCAGCTGAACTTCAGAGCAGCCAGGCCCTCAGCTGGCCAGAGAGCTGACACTGCTGACCTGCCCGGCTCTTCCTGGGGTGCTTTGAAACTGATTCCAAAAGAAATGAATAATGTCCCTCCAGCCACTATGCCCAGACTAGAAAGGAGGCCTGAGCACTGGCCCTCCTCCACACTTCAGATCAATTGAGGAAAAAAAAAAAAAACATGCTCACAAGCATAATAAGAAAAAATGTATTTATTTATTTGCCTATGCATGTGTGTGCATGGATGTGCATGTATATGTTACACACATCATGTGTACCATCATGCTTGTTACACATGCATCGTCTGGTATATGCTCATTCATGAATACCTAGTAAAGGATGAATAAAGAGGACACAAATAAATGAACAAATGACACCTAGCAAATAATGCTACAAAGAAAGAAAAACACATCTAAATTTGGGCACTTATAGTATTATAATTGTGAAACACAGAACTATGAATAAGTACCAAGACCAAGTATCTGTCTTGTTCATGGATATACCCCAAGTGCCTATAACAGTATGCAACATACGCTCCCAGAATATTTATTGAATTGAATTTCTGATGCTGGAGTCAGGACGATGTAGTCTGGGAATATTATGTCAAAAATTTATTAAGCTACTTTATCACTATCATTTACCAAGTTCTAAATGCCTATCATTAATTACCTCAATCTTTTATCTTTTATCTTATTTTTGTCAATATTTCTATTTAGCTCCAATATTAAAAATTACTGAAAAGGAATTCGATATGTTCCCCAACATTTTTAATTGAAAATAAAGTATGTCTTTATAGATCAAGGCAACATACATTGTTTAAACCCCTTAGTAGGGCATCTAAGGCACAAGTGTAATGAATTAGCCTTGCATGTTGTATGAGTACTCATTTTAAAGTAAATGAAAATTACATACACATATATGACCCAACTCTCACATTTTAAGTTTGGTGACACAGGGATAGAAGCCCGGTGATCTTTATTTTAAACCTGAACATACACAGAGCAATTAAGTGGCTATTCTAGAGGGAACGTAAAAGTGAATGCATTCACAGACGTGCAGTGGAATCCTCACAAGTGAGCGAGACATCCGCTCACCCCTCCCCCTTTTAAACCGCAGGAGAACACCTCTGGCGAGTCAGACTTTAACAATCATTCTGATATATATATATAAAAAAAGTGGGGGAAAACTATAATAAAAAGAGGCCTTTAATTAAATAGAATTGCCACTCTGGGATCCAGCCTTCATGCCTGTCAGCGTACTCTCAAAATAAACATCTCAGAACTAGGCCTCCGTGGTGTCACTTTCTCACAGGCAAGGCATACTGGGTAATCCCCAGGCATCTTGACAGCTACATAATGTTCAAACTGTTTCACGGGTGAATGGCGGTCGTTGCATGAAAGAAAATATTAATGTCTGGAATTAATAGAAAAAGAGGCTAGGGTTTACAAAGCCAAACAAGGAAAGAGGTGTCAAGTTAGTGCAGCGTTAATTGTTAGGAAAATTGGAGAAAGAAGTGTGTGTGGGGGGGCACGTTGTGATCCTCTCTTGGAGCCTAAGTGCTTCACTGTCAGAGAAGTTACATCTCAACTAGGCAGGTTCTGAAAGGGGGCTGGCCCTCAGGAATGCAACTCCCAGATTATACAGATGATGAGATGACACCTGAATGGTTGAACTTTAACCTTTTTCATTGGGAGCTCCATAAACAATGAGGGTCTTTGGAATAAAGAAGGAGTGTGGTACTTCAGGACGAGAATGAAACCAGGTGCCTCAACTGTGGGCCTGCCACCCTGGGGCAGCTAACAATCACACCATGTAAACCTGAGTGACTCACATAACCTCAGATTTAGAAAATTATACTATTCAGATTATGTAATATATTGCTGTGTTACAACATGGATGAATCTTGAAAACATTATGCTATGTGAAATAAATTAGTCCCAAAAAGACAAATAGTACGTGATCCCACTTATATACAGTATCTAAAACTGGCAAATGTATAGAGACGAAAGTTTACTAGTTAGTGGTTACCAGACATGGGAGGGAGAGGGGCAGGGGGAGTTTTAGCTTAAGGGATGCTGAGTTTCTGTTAAAGGGGGAATGAAAAAATTTGGAAATGGGGAGTAGTGTTGTTTACACATGATGGATGAAACTACTGTCACTGAATTGTAATGTAAAAAATGTTGAAATGGCAAGTGTTTAGTTATACAGATATACATGCTTAAACCATTTGCCATGGAGTTAATTCCAACTCACGGCAGCCCCAGTGTGTCAGAATAGAACTGTGCTCCATAAGGTTTTCAATGGCTCATTTTTCAGAAGTACATTGCCAGGCCTTTCTTGCATGGAGCCTCTGGGTGGACTCGAATCTCCAAACTTTCATTTAGCAGCTGAACACTTAATCATTTGCTTTACCTCGGGCTCTATTACCACTCAGGGACTTCATATATATACATATACACACACACATACATATAAATATGTATATACATGTATATATGTGTGTGTGTGTATATATATATATATATATATATATATTTCCCACAATAAAGAAAAGAATCAATGGCCTTCCATTCTAAATAGACTGTGGTTCTACATATAGGTTGAGAGAAACTAATAGCCATCTATTGGCTCTCAAAATTGTCATCCCAATTTATATTCTTAATGTTGTTGCATGACAGTCCTTATTTCTGCTCATACTCACTGACACTGGACAATGCCAAGTCTCTCTGCTCTCTACACCTATCACAGTTGATAGGAGAGACAGGTAGGCTCTAGCTGGGGTATTAGTTGGGGCTGAAATAAAGGTGATGATAGATGAAATATGAGTGGACTTGAACACGCAGAGAAGGGCCCGGGTCATTCTAGCAGGAAGCATTGGCAATGAAGCAGAGGCTAAGAGGGCGGCAGAAAATTGCAAGATTTGTGTACTGCCATCCAAGTATTTTACTTATTCAAATATTAGGAGAGAAAATATAATGAGAAATAAAGTTTAAAAGGCAAGTTCAAATCAGAGGACCAAGTGCCTTAAAATAAATTAAAGATTTAGTTTTCATTCTGTACAAATACAGGTATTTTTTTCCTCTTTCTTTTTAAACACAAGTAATACATGCAAAGAAGTCCAAAATGTGTCAAATTAATTGTTAAATCTCTATCTTACCCTTCTTTTGACTGCTAACTGGAAGGTCAGTGGTTCAAACCCACCAGCTGCTCCTCAGAAGTAAGACAAAGTGATGTACTTCCGTAAAGATTTACAGCCTCGAAAACCTAGTGGGGGTTGCTATGAGTTGTGAATGCCTTGCTAGCAGTGATATGAGTTTTTTTTTTTTTTTTTTTTGGTTTAATGGACCTACTAAAGGAACTCTGGTGGCGTAGTGGTTAAGGCATTTGGTTGCCAACCAAAAGGTCAGTGATTCAAACCCACCAGCTACTCCACAGAAGAAAGATGAGGCAGTCTGCTTTTGTAAAGATTTACAGCCTTGGAAACACTACGAGGCAGTTCTACTCCATCCTATAGGGTCACTATGAGTCGGAATTGACTCCACGTCAGGAAGTTTGGTTTTGGAATGTACCTGCTATAAACAATTTCTTTAATACTCTTACAGGAAAATAATAGAAGATTTTTTTTTTCTTTGATCACAAATGTAATCCTATTATATACTCTGGACTCTGTGCTTTTACACTTAATTTATCTTGGAACTCTATTCATATCAGCAATACAGATTCACCAGGTTTTTTTTAACCACATACATTTTTCAGTGTCAATGTATTTTAATTCATTTAGCTAGTTGTCAAAGAATGGACATCTAATTGTTTCTACTTTTAACTAGTATAAACAGTATTGGAATAAGCATCCTTGTATGACCATCTTGGACCTTTAAGTGACTGTATCAAAAAGGGAGTTTTCAACACCAGAACTACCAGACAAAATGAATATGCTCCTTTTTCAGTCTTGACAGTTACTGTTAGAATGTCCTTCAAACATTGTGTCAAATTCACACTGTCATCACAAGTACACAGCAGTATTTGTTTCTTCCTATGCTCACCAACATTGGATGTTATAAACCTTTATTTTAAACTAATGGTAGATGAAAAAAACAGTATCTCCATTTTCACTAATGTTTAACATTTTCAGTAAAGCTTAATATATTTCCTATTTTAGTAACCTACATTTATATTTCTTAGTCAGTGAAATGCTTTTTTCATATTGTTAGCCCATTTTTTTTTCCCTGTGGGATCATGATTTCTCTTTTGCTACATACCAACATGTATGATTTCTTAATTACAGAAATTAGGCATCGGCTATAAATCTTGTCATATCTGTTTAGACTTATGTCATTTCTTGCAATCAGTTATTTATCTTTTGATGTAGTCAAATTTACCAAAGTTTATTTGACTTTGTAGTTTATTTATGGCTTTGTAGTTTAAATTCCTGCTTTAGAACAAACTGTTTCACTACAAGGTTTTTAAATTAATTCAGCCATATTTTCTCCCAAGGATTTTGTAGTTTTTCATTTTTTTAAAAAGTTAAGTCTTTGGTCCATCTGGAATTATTTTAGTGTGAGGAGGGAAGGAAATACAGGTTCACTTTTGAGCAGGAGAGTAAAGTGATCGGAGCCAAGCTTTAGAAATATATATCTGGCAGCAGCTTATAATTTAGAATGAAGAAGAAAGAGGCTTAAGCAAAGAAACCTGGTAGCTGAGATATAGCACCAGGGAGTTGAAGGCTGGGCAGAGAGATCCAGAGAGACTATTGTTGTTGTTATGTGCCGTAGAGTCGGACCGGACTCATAGCGACCCTCCTTGGGTTTCTGAGGCAGTATCACTACAAAAGTAGATTGCCCATACGTCCTTCTGAGGAGTGGCTGGTGGGTTTGAACCACCAGCCTTCTGATTAGCAATCAAGTGCCTTAGGCACTATGCTACCAGACCTCCCCCAGACAGACTATAGGAGGTACCAACACAGGGTTTCTCAGGTATGATTCGGAGAACTCTAGCCACAATAAGATGCTCCATCGACAGAGAAAGTTAGCAAAACTGGTGGAAAAGGTGTTTACTCTTTTTTGGCTTAAAACTTCACTGTGTGGAGTAAAATAAACTTTCTCTTAAGAGATTCAGTAAAGACAAGATAAATAAATAAATAAATAAACTTAAAATGTTTAGATTGCATATTTTATAAAATTATTTCAATATATAGATATATATATATAGAAAAACTTCTTTGAAGCACCTAACATGCTTAGCTGCTAGCATAAAGGTTGGAGATTCAAGTCGACCCAGAAGAAAGGCCTGGTGTGATCTACTTCCACAAGATAACAGCTACTAAAATCCCTATGAAATGAAACACAGCTTTACTCTGACACACATGGGGTTGCCCTAAGTCAGAATGGATTCAACAGCAACTTTAAAAAAAAAAAAAATGAACATAATATTAAGTCTCCATCAAATCAAACCTTCTACAAGGTAAGATTTATGCCCAGAGTATGCTTCGTGTGCATGATAGGTGTATTATAAATATGTATTGAATGCATGAATAAACTTTGAAGTAAGATGGATGCATGTAGAATAAATTCTCAGACATTTCTTTTATTATATAATCTTACACAATTCACTAAATTTCCTCATGCCTTACTGTCTTTACCTGTCAGATGAAAAACTACCAACCTCATAATACTGTCATGAGGAACAAATGAGGCATTATACTTTAAATGTTAGCAAGGTCTCTCCATTTACTATGAATACTCTGTAGTAAGTGCCCAATAAATATTGTTACTATTTTCAGTATTACCACTCAATTCACTCAGAAAAGAAGAGAGTATATAACAATGTTTCTTCCATTGCTGTTGAGCCAAATCTGACTCAAGATGACCTCATGTGCTCCAAGCAGAACTGCACTCCATAATTTTTTTTAATTGCTGTAATCTTACAGATCTATATCTGTAAGATATAGATATAGATCTCCAGGTCTTTTTTCCATGGTGCTACTGGGTGCATTCAAATCATAAACCTTCTGGTCAGTAGCCAAGAGCACCCTATTTGTGCCAACCAGGGACCATCACATAATAATGCATGTAGTACTAATTATACATTCATTTACTCTACTTAAACTGTTCAAAATACACTGTTAATTTGTCATTGAAGTGCCCCTTTCATTGAGTTCTTTAAAGATATGGAATTTATACCATATTTTCTTTTAATAAAGGAGCTCTAGTGGTGCAATGCCTAAAGCGTTTGACTGTCAACCAGAAGGTTGATGGTTCAAACCCTCCAGCCACTCTGCAGAAGGAAGAGGGGCAATCTAGTTCCATAAAAATTTACTGCCTCAGAAACCAAATGGGGGTCACTATGAGTCGGACTAGACACTATGGCAGTGAGTGTGGTTTTGGTTGTTTTTTTCTTTTAATAAGTGGGGTAGAAAATCCCTTACCTTACACATTTTTCACAGGGACACCATATGAGTATGGAAATTTTCCGCAAAATAATCTGAGCTGTCTTGGAAGGAAAGGGCTGCATAGAAACTAAAGACCACTAACTATTCCCGAGCACTGTCTACTACTTCCTTTTCTACCTGCCTAAAGTTATTATTCACTGTCGATTTCAGAGCCCTTGAAAGATATCATCTGCTGAAAATCACAGCTCTCTGAGAGGATGCATGACAAGTAAAGTCTATTATCAGTGGAGAGTCACTGAGAACCAGAAATTTTGAAGATTTTGTTCTACTCATGGCATTTCATTTATCACCTTTATGAGCTGTTACAACATTGAGAGTTTTAAGAAGAAAATGAACAGTATCAATAGGGGAACTAGTAAATAGAAAATGTCACATCGAATAGCTCCATACCTATTATAATATGCAGATAAAAGAAAGTAAATGTTTAATGAAAGATCTATTTACAAATGACTTTGCTTTTTCTAATATAAGAACTCATGACCATGGTAGAAAAAGCAGAAAGTCAAGACATGATAAAAGAAAAAGAAAATTACTTTCATCCAGAATTGTTAATGAGATAAATGTTTGAATATGTATACTAAGACACTAAATGTACGCTTGCACACAAGCTTGCACATGCACACACATAAACTTATTTTTCAACAAAAAGAAATCATCCTTTATGCAGTTTTTCACTTTCTTCAGTCAATACCTCATCTTTATTCTTCTATAACCATAAATAAATTTCTAAAAATCAGTGTAATCATTTGTGTATCTGTATATATATTTATGAAAACATTACTAAGTAATGTATTTTTTAAAACTAACAATTTAATATGAACTATCTAAAGTGTTGAATGAAAAAATGTTATTAATGATCAAAGTTCATTTGCCAAGTTGTAACTTTCAGCCATGCTATCTCTCCATAAGGAAAGTTGTGTTAGGCTAGAAGAGTTTCCTAATAAAATATGTTTCTCAAAGTTCTTGTTTATTCATGAAAGGAAATCATTCTTGTATTTTCATAGCAAGTTCACATTTATAATATCTGTTAACTTTCCTCAGGATATCTTCAGATTTAAGCCAATAAGTATTTAGGGGAATCGAGTTGCATACGGATGAATTCATACAGCTAACATAGTATTTGGAAAAACATAAGAAGTATAAATTTGACTTTCTTCTTACCATCTGAAGTAAGAATTTTAAGAAATTATTCGTATTTCTAATTATGCATATATTTAGAAACTTTTCTCTTTGACCTTTTGACCTGACAAAGAACAAAACCTGAGCTGCTTTTATATGAAATCGACAAATTCAAGTTCTAATGTTCTTTGAGGCTAACTAAATAAGTTCTCCACCAAAAAAAATGTTCCCCACAAGGAAAAGATGGTGATGATTTTTGAATAGCTGTTGCTGCTCTCTAGCAGTTACCTTGAGATTTCCTCATGAAGTAGAGTGTCCAAGAACTGCCAATTTAACCGACCTCTTTAGAAACCATAGGACTTCATGGAAATCCATCAAACATTTGTCTTCAGGCACATAAGAAAGAAGGAATAATTTTTTATTTTGTAGAGCAAAATCTGTATCACTTAAGATAATGAAAGATAGTGATAGGTTCAACCTTAGCGGAATTTCAAGCCAGATTTTATCCATTAAGATTGGATGAGGAGAAATGCATACTCCCATGTAAGGCTTGTCCATCCTTCTTGTATTGATGGTGGCAGCAGGCTTCTATGAGCCACTCTTTTGTTACCATCCACAGAAAAGATTTCTCACCTATCTTTTTCAAGTCTCATTGACTACGTAGCACATCCTGATGGGACTATTCTGAACGTTTATCTTGAGTATACTGACTTGCTTCTTCTTCAGTAAGTCTTTAAGGGAGTCCACCATGTGTAATACTCAAGGGCACTTTAGGCAAATCCTGCTCATGACCTACACCCTGGGATGTAATGATATCAGGCAATTTAACCAAAGCCAATCTACTGAAATAATTTCCAATGACAAATTTAACCAATGGTCAATTGGAAGTAGAGTCAATGACCTAAAAATTATTCATCTTACCAAAAATGGTTTCTTTTAACTATTTATAAAACTTATAGCAACTTGTATGACATGAGGTCCTTGGGTGGCACAAATGGTTGTACTTGACTATTAACCCAGCAGTATTACAGAAGAAAGGCCTGACAATCTGCTTCACTGAAGATTACAGCCCTGGGAAATATCCTAGTTTTTCTCCAGGGTACTTATAAGAATGGAGATGAAATCCCACTGAAAGAATAAGTAACTGACTCTATAAAGCAGCAGAGCATTAAGAAATTCTAACCAACCCACAAGGACATTTATATAGTATCAAAATAAAGTCAAACCAACAAACAAGAAATCCAGAGAAAACAGCTCTGTTGTGGGGATACACAGAAGGGTATTAGGACACATATATCCAACAATGATCTGTACAAGAAACAAATTAATTCATGGAAAAAGATTTCAAAACTCATTTCCACTTATTTGCTGCAGGACTTCAGCAAATTACCAACATTCAACAAGGGGAGGAAAATTGCTAACTGCTTTATGGAATGGGTGTTTCTATCTTTGGAAGATTCAAGTTTGCTTCCTGGTACACTGGCCCAGAAGAGTTTGTGCAGCTCCCTCACAAGCATACCAATGAACTCGCGCCATCTGGTGTTCAAAAGAGGTATTCCAACGAGAGCAAAACCCAAATTTGCAAAAGTAGAGATAATGACATTCACTACAGTAAAACAGGGAGCTCTGGTAGCATAGTGCCTAAGGCACTTGACTGCTCACCAGAAGGCTGGCGGTTCAAACCCACCAGCCACTCCTCGGAAGGAAGGTTGGGCAATCCTACTTCCGTAGTGATACTTCCTCAGAAACCCAAGGAGGGGTCGCTATGAGTCGGGCCGACTCGACGGCAAATAACAACAGTAAAACATAGTGGCTAAGGCTCTTGACTGCTAAACAGAAGGCTGGCGGTTCAAACCCACCAGCCACTCCTCGGAAGGAAGATGGGGCAATCTACTTCCATAGGGATACTGCCTCGGCAACCCAAGGATGGGTTGCTATGAGTTGTGTCCGACTCGACAGCAAACAACAACAACAGCAAAACTACAGTGCAGGATTGGCATCTAAAGAAAAGAACAGATCACTAAAATCAAAGAGAAATCCAGGAAGCAGAACTTTATATTAATTACATTATTAAATATGATTATGAAGTAGAATTCAAGCCATTAAGGAAAAGAATATTTATTTCTAATTAGATAGCCCTTTGGCAAAGAAGTAAATCGAATTTCTCATTCTATACAAGAAACCAAAGAAAACTTGAAACAGATCAAAGAAATAAATAAAAAACATAAAACCATAAAGGAAATTGAATAAATATAGGTTAATGTGTATCTCTTTCAAGCGAGGACTGTCTAGGCAAAAAACAAAGGAAACAACCCTATCAGATATGATTGTAGGACCTGAAAAGGTTTTTGCAACAAAAATGTCATTAAAAAAGCTGAAAGGCAAATGACAAATTAGAAAATTATATGTAAACATATAGAAGAAACAAAAGAATGAGCAACAGCAATGGGGAGGACAGACTATGCACAAAAGCAAAGCAAATAGAAGTTCCAGCAAGATGGTAGAATGGGCAGACAAGCTACACAGACACTGTACAACAAAGCAATGAGAAACCAATTGAAACCAATACAGAAGACAATGCTGGAATCATGAGCTTTGAAGGCAAAGATAAAGAAATGGATTAAATACCAACTAGTAGAAGAACCTGAATGAAAACAGTGAGGAAGGAGACAAACAGAAATGCACACTGCTGGCTGTCCTGAAGGCACAGCCATTTTTATTATAGCCCAGTAGTGAGCTCTGGTAGCATAGTGGCTAAGGCACTTGACTGCTAACCAGAAGGCTGGCGGTTCAAACCCACCAGCCACTCCTCGGAAGGAAGGT
>NW_006921606.1:16555836-16571024 GCF_000298275.1 Orycteropus afer afer
GCCTCCACCCACCTTCTTGACCAGCAGGAATACCATCCAGTTTATACCCTGACAGAGCCTGGGTGCCATGTCCCACTGTCCCCCAACCCCGGAACATTTGTGTTTTTTATTGTTTTTCTTTTAAAATTATTCTTTTTATCTTCCTCCTTGCTTGCTTATTTTTCCACCCTTGACTCTAGTTCTTCTTTTTCTTCTTTTTGTCTCTTCCTTTTTCCTGGTTCCTTTTGTTTTCTTTCTTTTGCTTCTCACCATCCCTTGTTTTTCCTTTTGCAATTTTCCCATTTTTTCTTTACTATTCTTTTACTCTTACTCTTTTCTGTCAACCCTCCTACTCCAGGTATTGTGGCTTTTTCTCATTAACTTTCTCTTATTCTTGTAATATATTTTGAAAATTTTCTTCTCATCTATTGCATTTTTTTTTTTTTTGCAATTGTTCCTGTTTGTTTATGCAGTTTGAGCTTTTTGTCTTCTTGCTTTAATTTTTTGATTTGTATTGTCTAACAATTCAAACCCACTAGCCACTTCTCAGAAGGAAGATTGGGAAATCTACTTCTGTAGTGATACCACCTTGAAAGCCCAAGGAGCGATCGCTATGTCTCATATCCGACTTGATGGAAGTGAGTTTGTTTTTTGTTTTGTAACTGAGTGGAAGACAACAAGTATTCCAACACAACACAACCATTCCTGCACCTTCTCCAGCTCCATGAACTGAGGGAGCACCACCACTTGCTTTTGCATCAACTGACCAGCAACAGATCATGGCCAATACCAGCATAACTCACCTTCATCTGTTCCTTACAAACAGCTAACAGAAATATGTGCAAACACTCTCATTCTCCTTCACACATTAAACATAAATATAATACCATCACAATATCTTGGAGACAACAGACAATCACAGTCTACACAAAGAAGCAAGATAAAGTAGTAGAAACAAGGGACAAGGATATAACGCAGAAAACACCCTTGAGGAAGAAGCAACATTGGAACACCCTGATATGGAATTCAAAAGAATTATATTTAGGTACCTTCAATGCATTGAGAGACAGATCAAGGAAAACATTGACAAGATTAAGGAAACACTAAGAAAATTAAGGGAAATATAGACAAAATTCTAGAACAATTTACGAAAACAATACAACTACAAATTGACAAAACAAACAAAAAATTAGAAATTATACAAAAACAACAAATAGAAATCCAGAGGATAAATACTAACATTTCAGAAAGAAATAACACATTGAAGGGGCAAAAGAGTAGAATCAAATCAATCAAAGACAGAATTAATGAGACTGAAAATAAATACCTCAATACTACTTTGTTAAGGGATCAATTAGACAATGGATCAAAACAAAATGTAGAAAGCCTGAGATTCATGTGGTATACCATCAAGAGGAATAACCTATGTGTAATCGGAATTCCAGAACAGGAAGAGAAAAATAAAGTCACAGAGAAAATTATCGAAAATTTGTTGGAAGAGAATTTCCCTAATATGATGAAAGACAAGAATACACCAGTCAAGAAGTTCAATGAACCCCAAACAGGATAGATGCCAAAAGAAAATCTCCAAAATATATCATAATCAAGCAAAGAAATAATCCTGAAAGCAGAATGGGAAAAACAAAAAGTTACCAACAAAGGGCAACCAATAAGACTAAGCTCTGATTTCCCAGCAGAAACCATACAGGCAAGAAGGTAATGGGAAGATATATAAAAAAATAAAAATAAATTTCCTCTGGTAGCATAGTGCCTAAGGCACTTGACTGCTAACCAGAAGGCTGGTAGTTCAAACCCACCAGCCACTCCTCGGAAGGAAGATGGGACAATCTACTTCTGTAGTGATACTGCCTCAGAAGCACAAGGAGGGGTCACTATGAGTTGGGTCTGACTCGATGGCACATAACGACAACAACAACAACAACAACGAAGAATTACATAAGCAGCAAAATTGTCCCTCATATATAAGGTTGAAATTAGGAGATTTCCAGATAAGCAGAAATTAAGGGAATTTGTTAAAGCCAGACCAACCTTACAAGATATGCCAAATGGAGTCCTTCCAATAGAGTAGAGAACCAGCAACAGCAAACAACAATTGATGATTAACACATGTGATGACATAATCCAGAAACCACCCCAGCTATAGAAGTATCCAGAGTAAAATGAGCTTACAAGACTGTAAACAGGGAACCAGAAACATCCATTGGTAAATAAGAACAACTACAAATCAAACAAGGGGAATAGTTTAGTTACAGAACATCTAAATGGTGAGGAAGTCAAGATTAATGCAAGATAAAACATATTGCTTTAAAATTGGGAAGAAAATAGTAAATCACAGAGTAACTTCAAAGAAAAATAATAAACTCTCTCATCAAAACAAAACAAAACAAAAGAACAAGCACAAATATTTAGCAAATACTAAAACAACAACAATGAAGGAAAGAATAACACAATTCATAAACAAAATGAGCTCAGCACAGAAAATTTTTGGAAGAAGGAAATCAGCAACACCACAAAAAAACACATAACAAAATGACATCAATAATTTCATATTGTCAATTTAATCCATTTACACTGAATGTAAATGGATTAAATGCACCACTCAAGAGATGAAAAATTGCAGACTGGCTAAGAAAACATGACCCATCAATATGCTTTCTACAAGAAACTCACCATAGACAGAAAGACAAAAATAGACTCAAAATCAAAGGTTGGAAAAAGATGTACAAGCAAATGATAACAAAAAAAGGCAGGAGTAGCCATGTTAATTTCTGATAAAATAGACTTTAAGAAAAAACAACCATAAGTGACAAGAAAGGACATTATGTAATGATTAAAAGATCAATCAAACAAGAGGACATAATAATAATAAATATTTATGGGCCCAATAAAAGAGTGTCAAAATACATAAAGGAGACTTTAACAGAACTGAAAAGACAAATATATGACTCCACAGTAATAGTAGCAGACTTTAATAAACCACTTTCAATAAAAGATAGAACAAGTGGAAAGAAACTCAACAAAGATGCAGAAGAACTAATCGATACAATCTACCAACTAAACCTTATATATATCTACAGAGCACTCCACCCAACAACAACAAAATATACGTTCTTTTCCAGAATATACCATATTTTAGGCCACAAAGCAAGCCTCAATAAATTTAAAAACATTATAATTCTGCAAAGCATCTTCTCAGATCACAATGTTACAAAATTAGAAATCAACACTAGGAAGAACAATAGAAAAAGAGTAAACACGTGGAAACTGAATAACACCCTTCTTAAAAATGACTGGGTAATAGAAGAAATAAAAAATGAAATTAAATAATTCCTTGAATCAAACAAGAATGCAAACACAACATACCAAAATCTTTGGAATACAGCAAAAGCAGTGATCAGAGGGCAATTTATAGCAATAGATGCACATAGCAAAAGAGAAGGAAGAACTCAAATCAACACCTTAACTCAACATCTCAAACAATTAGAAAAAGAGTAGCCAAAAAAAAAAAAAAAAAGTCACCAGAAGAAAATAAATAAAAGTTTTGAGCAGATATAAATGTTTATCAGAAAATAGACAATAGAGAAAATCAACAAGATTAGTAGTTGATTCTTGGAAAAGATTAATAAAATTGACAAGCCACTGGCAAATTTAACAAAGGAAAAGAAGGAGAAAATGCAAATAACACAAATAAGAAATGAAATGGATGACATCACAACAGAACCAACAGAAATAAAAAGAATAATGTCAGGATAGTATGAAAAACAGAATTCCAACAAATTTGAAAATCTAGAAGAAATGGACAGATTTCTAGAAACACACTACTTACCTAAACTATCACAGACTGAAGTAGAAAATCTGAACAGATTCATAAAAAAAGAAAAAATTGAACAGGTCATAAAAAAATTACCCACAAAAAATTCCTGGCCCACATGGTTTCACTGGAGAATTCCATCAATAACTCAGAGAAAAGCTGACACCAATCCTACTTAAAGTATTCCAGAATATTGAAAAGGATGGAATGCTCACAAATTCATTTTATGAAGCAAGCATAATAATCCAGACACCAAAACCAGGCAAAGGCACCACTAAAAAGGTGAATACGGATGAAAAAATCTTCAACCAAATCCTAGCCAATAGACTCCAAAACATATCAATAATAATAGTAATAATAATATATCATGACCAAATGAGATTCATACCAAGTATGCAAGCATGGTTCAACATTATAAATACAACCAACATAATCCACCACATATGTAAAATAAAGGAAAATAATCACATGATCATATTAATAGATGCTGAAAGGCATTTGATAAAATCCAACACCGATTTCTGATAAACACGCTCAGCAAAATAGGAATAGGAGAGAAATTCCTCAACATAATAAAGGATATAAATGCAAAACCAACAGCCAGCATTATTCTCAATGGAGAGAGACTGAAACCATTCCCCTTGTGAACAGGAACCAGACAAGGATGCTCGCTCTATCTCCTCTTGTTTCCAACATTGTATTGCAAGTCTTAGCCAGACAAGAAAGGGAAATCAAAGACATTTAAATTGTCAAGGAAAAAGTAAAACTATCCCTATTTGCAGATGATATGATCCCATATGCAAGAGATTCAGCAAGAAAATTACTGGAACTTATTGAAAGATTTAGCACAGTGGCAGGACACATGATCAACATAAAAATCAGTTTGATTCCTATACACCAGCAAAGAGCTCTCTGAAAAGGAAATCAATACCAATTACAATGTTGTTGTTGTTGTTAGGTGCTGTCGAGTTGCTTCTGACTCATAGCGACCCCATGCACAGCAGAATGAAACACTGACAAATCCTGTGCCAGCTCCATGATCCTTGCTATACTTGAGCCCATTGTTGCAACCACCATGTCAATCCATCTCATCAAAGGCCTTCCTCTCTTTCGTTGACCCTCCCTCCACCATACCAAGCATGACATCCTTCTCCAGGGAATGGTCCCCTCTGACAACATGACCAAAGTAGGTGAGACAAAGTCTGGCCATCCTCACTTCCAAGGAGCATCTCGGCTGCACTTCTTCCAGGAACCAAAAAGATAAAACACTTGGGAACAATTCTTTTCAGGAACAGAAAAGATTTATACAAAGAAAACTACAAAACTACTTCAAGAAACTATAAGAGATCTACATAAATGGAAGAACATACCATGCTCATGGATAGGAATATTGGACATCATGAAAATGTTCCATGCAATCCCAATCTAGATTCCATCAACATTACTTAAATACATGGAAAAACCGATCACTACCCACCAGCCACTCCTCAGAAGGAAGGTTGGGCAATCTACTTCCATAGTGATACTGCCTTGGAAACCCAAGGAGAGGTCGCTCTGAGTTGGGTCCAACTCCACGGCACATAACAAAAACAACAACAAATTTCATATGCAAAGGAAAGAGATCTCGAATAAGCAAACTGCTATTGAAGAGAAAGAACAAAGTAGGAGGTCTCACACTCCCAGATCTCAAAGCCTACTATACACCGACAGTTGTCAAAACAGCCTGGTATTGGTACAAGGACAGACACATAGACTAGTGGAATAGAACTGAGAATCCAGAAATTGATCCATTGACCTATGGTCAGTTGATCTTTGACAAAGGGCTGAAATCCATTCAATGGGGATGAGACAGTCTCTTTCACAAATGGTGTTGGCAACACTAGATATCCATTTGCAGAAAAGTGAAACAAGATCTATACCTCACACCATACACGAGAACAACTCCCAACAGATCAACAATTTAAATGTGAAACCTAAAACTATAAAGTTTATCAAAGAAAAAACAGGGGCAAACATAGGTGCCCTAATATGGCATAAATTGACTATGAAGCATAAACCAGGATGCACAAATGGCAGAAGGTAAACTACATGATTGGAACATTATAAAAATTAAATTCTTATGTGCATCAAAAGACTTCTCCAAAAGAATAAAAAAAAGAACCTACAGAATGGGAAAAAATATTTGGCAATGACATATCGGACAAAGAACTTATCTCTAAAATTTATAGAAAACTCCAACACCTCAACATCAAAAAGACAATCCAATTAAAAAATGGGCAGAATACATGAAAAGACACTTCATCAAAGAAGATATTCAGGCAACCAACAAACACATGAAGAATGTTAGTGAACCATTGTTTTTGTTGTTATGTGCCATCGAGCCGGACCCGACTCATAGTGACCCCTCCTTGGGTTTCCGAGTCAGTATCATTACGGAAGTAGATTGCTCCATCTTCCTTCTGAGGACTGGCTGGTGGGTTTGAACTGCCAGCCTTCTGGTTAGCAGTCAAGTGCTTAAGCCACTATGTTACCAGAGAGAACCATTAGATAGATGCAAATCAAAACTGCCATGAGATACCATCTCACCTCAGCATTAATAGCAAAATTCAACAAGATAGAAAATAACAAAGGCTGGAGAAGATGTGGAGTATTGGGACTCTCATGCACTGCTGGTAGGACTATAAAATGATACAACCATTGTGGAAATCAGTATGGCAATTCCTTAAAAATCGGAAATAGAAATACCATTTGACCCAGCAATCCCATTACCAGGTATATATCATAAAGAAATGAGAGCTAGGATATGAACAGATACATGCACACACATGTTCATCACAGCACTATTCACAATAGCAAAGAGATGGAAACAACCTTAGTGCCTGCAAAAAGGACATGAAGGTGGCATCTTCTGATCTCTAACTTCACAAGAGGAAGACAGAATCACCATCAGCAGCCCAAGGCTTATTCCTATGAGGCCAGACATGCTGCCACCCTCCAGCCTTTTTTACCAACTTTGACACCAACTGTCCCTTCTCATGGTACTCACTGCTTCTCTGCTGGGTTTGATAATTCATTGCAATGGCCACAGAGAACTCACAGACAATACTCACAATTATGGGGTTTATTAGGGAAGTAATAGGCTACAATTCAGGTTCAGGAACACTCTCAGGTTACAACTCTTTGATCAAGACAGTCTCCCCTGTGCTGTGCCTTCAGACACTCATCGCTGGCCCTTGGCCTCTCGTCCTGGCCCCTCCCTCTGTAGGTCAGGTAAGTCTGCCACTCTGCCTCATGCCTCTTTATTCCACTGCCACTGTCTCTCCACTGGGACATCTCTCCACCAAGGTGTCTCTTCTCTGGGGCATCTCTTTGCCAGGGCGTCTCTCAGCCAAGGAGGTCCAGAACAGGGTTCTCAGGTCCAAGGATGTACTCCACTTCACCTCCAGCTCTTCTCTCTTGACGGCAGTGGGATCCCCTCTCTGCCTCCAGGAGGGCTCATTTTAAGCCTGGCAGAGTGACAAAACTAACCAATCCTAGTATCAGAGTTCTATATACCTTATTTGCATGGTTCCACCCAGGAAGCTGGTGGGAGTTACAAAGACTAGGCTAGAAATGTCATACCAAGTTATTCACTGCACCACAGTGCTCATCAAGGGAGGAATGGATAAACAACTGTGTATATAAACACAATGGAATATTATGCAACCCTAAAGAATAAGGAAGACCGAAGAAGAGTTGATGCTTTTGAGTTGTGGTGCTGGCGAAGAATGCTGAAAGTACCATGGACTGCTAAAAGAACTAACAGATCTGTCCTGGAGGAAGTGCAGCCAGAATGCTCCTTGGAAGCAAGAATGGCCAGACTTCATCTCACCTATTTTGGTCATGTTGTAAGAAGGGACCATTCCCTGGAGAAGGATGTCATGCTTGGTAGGGTGGAGGGTCGACGAAAGAGGGGGAGGCCTTCAAGGAGATGGATTGATACGGTGGCTGCGATGATGGGCTCAAGAATAGCAGGGATTGTGGGGCTGGCGCGGGATCGGGCAGTGTTTTGTTCTGCTGTGCACGGGGTCGCTATGAGTCAGAAACGACTCGACGGCACTTAACAACAACAACAACAACAAAAGAATAATGTACAGTCTGTAAAACACCACATAATGTGGATGAACTTGGAGGACATTATGCTGAGTGAAATAAATCAATCACAGAAGGGCAAATATTGTATTAGTCCACTATTATAAAAGGTAAAGGAAGGGTTTATACATTGAAACTTTCTTTGTTGGTTACCAGAGATGGGAGAGGAGGGCAGGGAAAATTTCTAGATAGGTGGTAGTAGGGGGAATATATATATACACACACACACATATATATACAAACCAAAGATTATTAGTGATTACCACGTGTAGGAGGGAGGGGAAAAGGGAAGCTTTTATTTGGGGAGTCATTGACTTTATGCTAATAGGTGGTGGAATATTTTGGAAAAGGATAGCGATAATGGTGGTGCAACATGCAAAATGTAATCAATGTCCCTGAGCTATAAATGTGGAATTTGTTATGTTGGCAAATGTCTTGTTGTGTGTGTTTTCTCCACAATTAAAGGAAAAAATATATATACATATAGTTGGCTACCACTATATAAAAAAAAAAAAATCCGAAAACAAATACATCAAAATGTCTAAATCTGTAAATACAAATTAAAATAGAAACAAGATAGTACTTTCCCTCTGTTAAATGAACAAAGATATTCTACACATAGTACTGGTGAGAAAGGGAAAGTGGACCTTTTACTCTATGGCAAGGCTGTAAAACAGAAAATTCTTTCTCAAAAGTGAACTAACAAATCCATAACGAGAAATCTGAAATTCTCATATCACATGACAGAAAAAAATATCCAATCCTCTTCAATAAATTAATTCCACAAAAATAAAAAAGAAAGTTGTATATACAGATGTAGATGAACAACCAGTGTTGAGAACTCCCAGTCAATGGCAACAATATGCTAAATCAAAATCAAGTCAATAATCATACGGTGAGTATTAGGCAATATCTTGCACTGCTGTATGGTTATTAAAAATGAAATTTTTGGAAAAATGTTGATGTGAGACATTAGTTAAAGTATGATGCACTATAAAAATTCCATTTTTTAAAAAAATATGGTTTTTAGAATAATATAGAAAAAAATATTTATAGGGATTAAAGCAAGGAATCAAGTAATTTACAATCAGATACTATTGTGCCTTAGAAAGAATATATTTTTTTAAAAACAAGGTCAGGGCATATATTCAGGTCAAATACCAGTAAGGAAGATGGTTTGCCTTCACTACATGAGTTTCTCCCTAGTTATTCAATATGGTAGTTGAGAGTCATTTTCCAGATCAAATTTAGAATGAGAAAAATAAAACCATCAATCCACAATAGAGTTCTTTTTCAAATAATGCACTTTTAAAAATTAGTTTCTCTTTCATCTTTGCTCTCTAACAAACAAAAGAGGAACTGGCTCAGGCAATACATTTAACTACCTCCACCACCACCCTTGACACACACACACACACACACACTCTCTCTCTCTCTCTCCAAGAGCAGAAAGCCAGAAAATATGCAAAAGGAGGCAAAAATATGAAGAAACTGGTAAGAAAAGGCATTATACAACTGGAGGAATTGTCCTGAAATAAAAGCAAATCCCAAAAAAGATTACGTATAACAAGACACAGCACTGATAGTAACAGATAACACATAATGTGGAGTCTCTGAGCTCTCTTGCTAACTGAAAGGTTAGAGCTCCGAGTCCATCCAGAGGAACCTCAAAAGTAAAGTCCGACAATCTACTTCCAAAAAGTTAGCATTATGCAACACAGTTCTACTCTGACACACACAGGGTGGCCATGAATTGGAAGTTCCATTGCAACTGGTTACTAACGTTACCGAAAACTTCAATCCACTTTTCTCTCCCTGCTGCTACACTGTAGAGGACCACCAGAGGGCAACAACAACATAGTACTCTTTCTATCCACAAGTAGGAAACTATCACAACTGCCTTAATATCAAGGCAAAAAAAAAAAAAAGATTTTAATGCAGGGACTGCTGTACTCCGGAATTAATATGCAGTAATATGTGTAAAAGCTAGAAACTATGTAAGGCAGAAAAGTGTCAGAGAAGAAAAACTCAAATATTTTCCATTAAAACAAATGATAGAAAAGTGGTAAGACTGCACCCTGTGAAAGGCAGAAATCGTACAAGACCCAGAAAAACAAGGCAGTGCTGTTGAGTTCCAACTTTCTCAGGTTTCACTGTATTACTCTAGGATTTATGCAGATATAAGCTGCCCATTTTGCCCAGGACAAGCAACCTGCCCATGTCACCAAGCTGGTTACTCAAAGCAGACCTAGAGAACAGGGCTCCTGAAGCAAGTATTACCAGTTCTATGGAGCTCTGGTAGCATAGTGCCTAAGGCACTTGACTGCTAACCAGAAGGCTGGCGGTTCAAACCCACCAGCCACTCCTCGGATGGAAGGTTGGGAAATCCTACTTCTGTAGTGATACTGCCTCGGAAACCCAAGGAGGGGTCGCTATGAGTCGGGGCCAACTCGAAGGCTCATAAAAACAACAACAACATGGCCCCAAAGGACATTCTTGTTCACATCCCTTTCCATGGGTTCAACTTCTACTGTGTATCAACCAAATTGTGAGGAAGTTGGCATTAAAATTGATTGGTCATATCATAGACCTTCTGCTTTATCAATCTCAAAATTGAAGAGAGCCATCAACTACTAGAAAATGAGTGGTTCAGATTAAGAACTTAAAACAGATATGTCTTATTTGGACAAAGATAATGCATCCTTGTAGAAGCTCCCAGAAAAAATGAGGATATAGAGAATAGAAAGGAATAGAAGGAAGAGGTTAGGATAGGAATGAAAGTGGGGAGTTAAATGGCAGGTCAAAGGAAGGTTAGATGAAAGGGAGAGGGGAGAGAAAGTGTTGGACAAGAACAAATTGACAGGTGGACAATGAGACAGAGAGCAGAAAGAGATAGCTGTGACTTTCCATATATAGATAGCTAAAGAAAGTAAAGCTCAAGACACTGTCTGAACATTGTAAAGTGTTCTATTAAAGTTCATTAATAGAACAACCTCTAGCAACCAAATTTGCCCAGTAATAAATGGGGCTGCTTCATTTTGCACTGAGATCCCTGATACTGGACCTATTCTAGTAAAAGCTGAAACACCACATGCCAGAGATTCAAAAGAACCTCTTCAAGGAACTACAAAATGATCTGCAAGGAGAAATCTTCTAAGCAAAGACACACTAATGGAACAAAATAAAAAAACTCACCATTTAGTCCTTCTGACTCACAGCCACCCTGTTGGGTAGAGTAAAACTGCCCCATAGAGTTTCCAAGGCTGTAAATCTTTGTGGAAGCAGACTGACTGCCTTATCTTTCTCCCATAGAGCAGCTGGTGAGTTCAAACCACTGACCTTTTGGTTAGTAGCCATATGTTTTAAACATTACACCACCAGAGTTAAAATCACTCAGTCTTGCGTAATATCATTATTATATCCATGATTACTCATGAATATATAAGCATGTTTATAATGGAGTGTCATTATTTAGTCACTCATTAACTTCAATTTACTTTTTAATTACCTATAGGTTTTGTCATTGGGTGGTATAATGGTTAAGGGCCAGAGTACTAACCAAAAAAGGTTGGTGGTTTGAACCTACTCAAATGCTCCTTAGAACACAGTCCTGGACATCTGCTTCTGAAAGGTCACAGGCACGAAAATCCTGTGAGTACAGTTTTACTCTGCACACATGGAGTTGGCATGAGTTCAGATTAACTCGATGGCAACTAATAACAATTGACATAGTTGTGCTGTGTGTATTCAGGTGAAAATGTATATAATACACACGAATAGTTGACAAATGAAGACCCCAAGCTGCCCTGAATGCAATTATAGAAATTTGCCTCCTTTCCTGACACCATTACTGAACATGTCATTGTTCTGAATTTGAAACTTCTTCCTAATTCTATTCAAAGAAACAGAAAATCTCAGAAATCCTATTTTGGCAAACTGCTGAACAAGCCAAGACTGTGTCTGAACAGAGAAACAGGGGAGATTTAGATAAAGAGGAATTTTACACCAAACAGCCATTTGTACAAACACAGTCTGCTTTCCAACTCCTGGTTGATGGCATCATAAAAGAAAGACGGAGTTTTGTTTTTTTTGCGTGGCTTCTTCCCACTTTTCTGCTAATGGAACAAGTGGCAGAAAGAGTCCCAACACCAGTCACAAACCCCATAAGCTCCTTTTAACATACTTTTCTTGAGATTTGCTGGAACTATATTTTCCTGAGATGGGTATTATAGACTTTTACTTCACCGCACAGTGAAAATAGAGAGAATTTATCTTTACCACCTAATATCTTTAGATTTTTCTCATTGGAACAGTGAACTACACATCTTATAATCATACCATTGGAAATATTTTATAGGATGAATATAGAAAATTCATAGATAATTCAAAAGTCCAGAGGACTTTATTTAGTGCTTTGGCATATCATATAATTTTCTGTATCTGTGTTAACTGGGCTACTATTGTATTAAATTATGCTTAGAGAATACAATTAAGTAAAGGGTGAGACCAAGGCTGAAGAGCAAATAGGAAGTGAGGCAAAACCCCAGGAAAATAAAATGATGTGGGTAATGGAGAGCTAAACCGGTGCCTACCAGGAGAAACACATGTTCCTTCTCATGCACCAACACCCATTGGTGGATGGTGGCTGCCTAGAGCAATGGTTCTCAAAGTATGGTCCCTGGACCTGCAACATCAGCATCAGCATCACTTGGGAATTTGTTAGAAGTATAAATTCTCATGCTCCACACCAGAGCTACTGTACCAGAAACTCTGGGCATGGGGTCCAGAAATCTGTGTTGTAATAAGGCTTCCAGGTTTTTCTGATACTTTCTCAAGTTAGAGGACTATTGACTAGTCCAAAGATCTATGCTGGAGAAAATGTTGAGCCTGCATTGGATTCCACAGCACATAGCACTGCATTGATACATAACGTGGATCCCTGACAAAGAAGGCAGGTAGGACAATATTTGCACCAGTAATTATGATCCCTGTTTAAAACCACAGTAGATACTAAAATGCTGACTTACCTTGAATAAGTACTTGAACCTACCCTGATCACTAATGTAATATTTCTGGTAATCAATAATAAATTAACATAATTACATTAGAGAAAGGCACACAATATTTATGCAATATAGAAAAAGCATTTGCTAGGAGTGAACTATTTTCTTGATCATGATTAATCTTCCCATAAATAAAACAGATAGAAGCAATCACTGCTAGTTTCCTCCCCAAAAAAAACTGATACACAAATACCAGTTTATGAACTAGAGTCCTTTAGACATATGTACCTGTATTACATTAGGTTTGGATAAGATAAAACTTTCATCTCATATGATCTCATATGATGTTTGTATCTAGATGAAACTATGCACGTAGGGATGAGGACTGCTAGTGTTCAAGCACAGTCTGGCATCTATCCTTTGGTTCTAAAGAGCAAGATAGGGAGTCAATGCATATAAGTCCTATTGTGTAATTCATTTTCTGTTGTGCACGATTACTTTTTCATCATAATATTACGTTTACTGACAATCTACGAGGAACCTCTTCAGTCATTTTAACAGTAAGACATATCAAGGGTTCAGCCAGATATATGAATAAATAAGAGAGAAGAAACCAGAAAAAATGTAAGAAACTGGAAAAGAACAAATGGGATAAAGGAATCCAGGGCCTGTGTAAACCTCCCCATACACATTAGCAGGAAAATTATAAGAATTTAAAACAGGACACAGATTTTTATAGGTTTAAAAACACTTTCTTCAAACAACTAAAAAATAAATAATTTTTTAAAAACATTTTCTCCATAAACCAAAAACCAAACTCACTGCCATGGAGTTGGACCCGACTCAGAGAGACCCCTCCTTGTGTTTCCAAGGCAGTAGCACTAAGTAGATTGCCCAACCTTCTTTCTGAGGAGTGGCTGATGGGTTTGAAGTACCAGCCTTCTAGTTAGCAGTCAAATGCCTTAGGCAGTACACCACTGAGTTCCTTAGAACAGTTAAAGGAACTCTGTCTGGAACATTTTTCTCATTTCCAGATCAATTCTCACTAAATTAGCTTAAGAACAATTATTATATGACAAAACACCCCTGGGCACTATGCCAGTTCAGAGCAAGAGTCAGGATATATGTGGGAGACAACTTTATGCTGGCTTATAATCATGGCCCATCAGATGTTATTTGAGGTATGAACTTGACAAGAAAATCTACCTTAGAAAATGAGAAAAGGGAATGCTTACTACTTGAAAAATTTACCTGTAAGGATGCACATGTTAGGAATTGAATTGTGTCCCACAAAAATATACACTGAAATCTGAATCCCTATTCCTGTGAATATGATGGTATCTGAAAATATGGTCTTTGCAGTTGTTATCAGTTAGGGTAACATAAGGACATATGGAGTAGGGGGTCCTAATCCTATATGACTGATCTCCTTATCATAGAACAGAAGATACACAGACAGAGTGTATGTCTATGTGATGCTGGAGCTGCAAACCAAGGAATGCCTGGAGCTATTAGAACCTCAGAGAGAAGCAAGGTCAAGATCCAACCTCAGAAGCTCAGAAGATCCTGATCTCAGACTCCCAGCCTCCAGAACTGAGACCAAAAAAAAGAAAGAAAAAATTGTGTTGTTTAAAGTCACTCTTTTGTGGTATTTTGCAATGGCAGTCCTAGAAAACTAAGAAAGAAACTAATGACAAGGGTTTTGTAAGTTTCTGAGATATGCATGTATCTAGGCTTTATTATCGAGGCTGCAACGATGGGCTCAGGTATAGCAAGGATTCTGAGGCTGGCACAGGACAGGGCAGTAGTTTTGTTCTGCTGTACATAGAGTCATTATGAGTCAGAGCTGACACGAAGGCACCTAACAACACCAAAACAGGTTTTATTATGAAATTAGATGTATGGATGATATACAGTGAGGAAACTCATTTTCTACTAAAAAGGGAGGAATTTAGTTGAAGATGGAGGACCAAGCACATTTACAAATATGCACACTCACTCTACCGCCTCAAGTCCTTAAAAATAAAATAAAATAATTATCTATTAAAATAAGTAAGTTTATAACAATGCTAGACCACAACAAAGTGCTCACTGATAGATAATAATCTATTGTTTTGATAAAAAAAAACACTATGTCTCCGCACCACACACAAAAATGAACTCCAGATGGATCAAAGACTTAAATGTGAAACCTAAAACTATACAGTTCCTCAAGGAAAATTTAGGGTCAAATTTAAGGGCCC
>NW_006921606.1:16572944-16617152 GCF_000298275.1 Orycteropus afer afer
ACACTGGGAAGAGGTAACTATGGGGAGGAAGTGGGAGGGGAGCTGTTGCAATGTGGTAAACTGTGGTCAATGACATGCGACAAAGTATAGGTGAACTGCTATATGGAAAGTGAATTTGCTCTGTAAATCTTCACCCAAATCACAATAAATAAATAAATAAAGAAAGAAAGAAAAGAAATAAGTGGCTTGGGCAACCTTAGGGAAAAGAGTGGGGGGACAGAGAGATAGCAGCATTCTGGAGGATTCTGGAGGTATCTGTGTTCCAAGATTTCAGATGAGGACTTCGGAGAGTGTAATGGGGAGAAAGAGAGGAAAGGAAAGGAACTATGATGTAGTGATTCCTACCATGTGTCAGGCTAGCATACACTGTCTCATAGCAACTGTGTAAGCTTGGTATCATTATCTCCATTTTGTAAACAGAGAAAATAAGGTACATGCACAGCCAGGATTTGATGCTAGGTCCTTCTCTCTCTGAATCCTGCTGTCTGCCCACCACCACGGAGGAAACTGGTCCTTTATCAATACTGTTTCCTGGGGTATGTGTCCAGATACATACTTAGGAGACTATGGAGGCACATGGTGAACAGAAGGGGAGAGGGAATGGGAAGAGAGAGGGAGAAATGGACTGGTTTTTATGGACTCTGCCTCAGGAATTCAGGAAAGGCACTCATTCATTCCTTCATTAACTCATTCATTCATCCAGTTGGTAAGTGTTTATTGAGCCCTATTGAATGCCAGGCCCAGTGCTTAGGTGCTGGGGATACAACAGTGAACAAAACTGAAGCCTTCTCCACCTCATGGAATTCACATTCTAGAAGGGAAGCAGAAAACACAGCGTGGTAAGTGTTTTGACAGGGAAGACCTGGGAAGGACAGCAGAGAATTACATAACCCAAACTCAGGATCTGGGGGACACTTACTGGAAGAAGTACCATCTCAGCTGAGATCTGAAGGATGAAGCATCAGCCTGGTGATGGTGGAACATTTTGGAAAAGGATAGCAATCATGGTGGCATAACATGAAAAATGTCATCAATGTCCCAGCTGTAAATGGGGAAGTGAATGTCTTGTGTGTATGCTTTCACAATAAAAATTAAAAAACAAACAAACAAAAAAAGTATCAGCCTGGTGAAATGCTGGGGAGAACCCTGACAGACACATGTGTGCAGGAGGGTCTGCTGGGGAGGGAGTAGAGTGAACGAAGCTGGGAGACATCCAGTGTTGTCAGGAATTAGAGTATGTGGAGGGTGGGAAGGAAGGGGCAGGCAAGAAGGCATCAGGTCATCCAGGGCCCTATATATATATTCTGACTGGATCCTAAGAACCAGTGGGACTGGTGGAAACCACTGAAGAAGTCTAACTTGGGGAGAATGATCTCAGCAGTGTCATAGTTTATCATACTCCTCAGATGCCCAAGGCTTCAACTATGAGGGGGGATCTGTCTAAAGACTCATCAAACTTGGGACAGACATGGAATAAGAGTAAACATGACCAAGGTACAACAATTGGTCTCCATTCACCTGCAGCAACAAAGGAAGGAAAGTCGGGGACTAGGAAGAAGAAATGGAATGTGTAATTAGCTCCTTGAACAACTGCCTCCTTTGCCATGAGATCAGCAGAACTGGACGGTGCCTGGCTATCATTACTGGAGATTTTGAAAATGTTAACAGCATCAAATGCTCATGAAATCCAGACTTTCTAGAGCCATGGAAGGCAGAGGAACCCCTGAAGCTATTGCCCTGAGATGATCTTTAAACTTTAAACCCGAAGTATGCCCTGAAGTCTTCTTGAAACCAAACAACAGTTTAGCTTCACTAGGAAAGAATGTCTGCCTTGAGTTCTGTGTTTTCAAGGCCTAACTAGACAGGATCAGACGGAAAACAGCAACTTGAAATATTAGATGGGAAACTTAGGGGGCAGTGGGTTTATGTTACTGGAGGAGGAACATCTTGGAAAAGAAAGGTGACAATGATTGTACAACTTGAGGAGTGTAATCAGTGTCACTGAACTGTATGTACATGGAGGAAGTGCTGAATTGGTAAATGTTCTGCTGTGTGTATTCTCCAGAACAACACAAATAAAATAAATTATTAAATAAAGAAGAAGAAGGAAAAAAAAGAAAACACTATGTCTCAACAAGCAGAACATGAAATTCTTTACCATTTGAAAATGGTACATCTGAGAAAAATGTATTAAGGAGAGACAGTGTTTTTGCTTAGAAAAAAAAAAAAAAGAATGGGCATACTTCATAAAGACTTGAGAGATGGAAGACAGGTAAGATCAGATAGATAGAGGAACTTACAGCCTGAAATATAAGCAGTAGAGGGTCAATGCAACAAGATTGATGGGCTAGCAAGGACTGTAGAAGCAAGTGGGAGGGTATGCAACAGCTAAAGTAGGGATTTTCCAAACTTGGAGGATGCATATAGAGAAGCAGATTAAAGCCTGGGCATCTATCAGGGTGACCAAGTGACATAGCACATGCAGCCATTGGGTGAGGGCTAACTTTTCCCCTTGCTCTCAAGCAATGAATGACCAGTACAGACACCTGATAGCAAGCAAGAACAGTGAGCATGGTCAGGAAGTCAGAGAAGAAGTTTTTAAATGGCAGGAGATAGTCAAAGGCTGATAATAATCAAAGGCTGGGGAGAAGTTATCATGAACTACTGGCTCATCCTGTCCAGTTGCATATCCCAATTCTTCCCATCATCACTGATGGAAGATCACCTTCAGCGAAAACAGCATCCACAGGTGGCAAAACTAGGACATGCAAAAATAGAGATACCACACCTCTTCAGAGCATCAAACAGACAAAGGAAACTAATGCCATAAGGAAGAGGCAGCAAATACAGTGAAATCCTATCCAAGAGATAAACCATCAAGTAGGAAATTTCTAAATATGCAATTAATATTCTCAAGAAAAGTGATGGTATCAGCTTTCTAAAAAAAAAGATTATTAATGAAACAATATCACCAGAGAATTCTACGAAATGTTCAGAGAAGATCTGACACCAATCCTACTCAAACTATCCCAAAACATAGATAAGGATGTAATCCTCCCAAATTCATTTCATGAAGCAACAATAACTTTGATACCAAAACCAGGCAAAGACATCACTAAAAAGGAAAATGACAAACCAATATCCCTCATGAATATAGATGCAAAAATCTTCAACAAAATCCTAGCCAATAAACTCCAACAACATATCCAAAAAATAATTCATTTTGGCCAAGTGGGGTTCAAATCAGGTATGCAAGGATGGTTCAACATGAGAAAAACAATCAACCTCACCCATCACACAAATAAAAAAAAGAAAAGAACTACATGATTGTATCAATTGATGCAGAACAGGCATTTCATAAAATCCAACACACGTTCCTGATCAAAACTCTCAGCAACATAGGAATAGACGGGACATTCCTCAATATAATAAGGGCCATATATACAAAACCAACAGTCAACATTATTCTCAACGTAGAGAGACTGAGACCATTCCTCTTGAGAACAGGAACCAGACAAGGATGCCCTCTATCACCACTTCTATTCAACATTATTATTGGAAGTCCTACCCAGAGCAGTAAGCCAAGAGAGGGAAATCTAAGGCATCCAAATTGCTAAGGAAGAAGGAAAACTATCCTTATTTGCTGATATGATCTTATACATAGAAAACCTGATTCTCAGTTAAAAAAAAAAAAAACCTACTGGGACTAATAAAAGATTTAGCATAGTGGCAGGATACAGGATAAACATTCAAAAATCAGTTGGATTCCCCTACACCAGCAAAGAGATTGCTAAAATAAGTAAATAAATAAAATAAGGAAATCAATACCATTTACAATAGCTACCAAAAAAATAAAATACTAGGGAATAAATCTTACCTGGGACACAAAAGACCTGTACAAAGAAAACTACAAATGACTACTTCAAGAAGCCATAACAGAGCTACATAAATGGAAGAACATACATGGTCATGGATAAGAAGATTGAACATCATGAAAATGTCAGTTCTACCCAAAGCAACCTATACATTCCACACAATCCCAATCCAGATTCCATCAACATTCTTTAAGGATATGGAAAAACCAATCACTAACTTCATATAGAAAGGAAAGAGACCTCAGATACGCAAAGCACAATTGAAGAAGAAGAATAAAGTAGGAGGTTTCATACTCCCGGATCTCAAAACCTACTATATAGCTACAGTAGTCAAAACTGCCTAGTATTGATACAACGATAGACACATAGACCAATGGAATAGAATTGAGAACCTAGAAACAGATAAATTCACCTATGGTTATCTGAAATTTGAAAAAGGGCTGAAATCTGTTAAATGTGGAAGAGATTGTCTGGTTAACAAATGATGCTGGGAAAACTGGATATCTATTTGCAAAAAAATGAAATAAGATCTGTACTTCACACCACACACAAAAACTAACTCTGGATGGATCAAAGACTTAAGTATGAAACCTAAAACTATAAAGTTCTTCAAGGAAAAAACGGGGGCAAATTTAGGGGCCTTGATATATGGCATACATAGACTATCAAGCATAACCCAAAATGCACAAACAGCTCAAGATAAACTAGATGAATGAGACCTTCTGAAAATTAAATTTTTATGTGCTTCCAAAGACTCTCCAAAAGAGCCAAAAGAGAAACTACAGATTGAGAAAAATATTTGGCAATGACATCTGACAAGGGTAAGATTTTATCTCTAAAATTTATAGAAAACTCCAATACCTCAACACCAAAAAGACAAATAATCCAACTAAAAAATGGCTAGAAGACATGAATAGACACTACCAAAGAGGACAATCAGGCGGCCAACAAACACCTGAAGAAATATTCACAATTATCAGCCATTAGAGAGATGCAAATCAAAACAACAAAGAGATATCATCTTGCTCCAGCACTAAGTAACAAAGATTAACAAGACAGAAAATAACAAATGCTGGTGAGGATGTGGAGAGATTCCATGACTGGTGGAACTGTCAAATGATACAACCACTGTGGAAAGCAGTATGGCTATTCCTTAAAAAGTTGGAATTAGAAATATCATTTGACCCAGCAATCCCATTACTAGTTATATATACTAAAGTAGTGAAAGCCAGGAAAAGAACAGATATATGTACACCCATGTTCATCACAGCACTATTTACAATAGCCAAAAGATGGAAACAATCTAGGTGCCCATCAACAGAAGAATGGATAACCAAACTATGGTACATATACACAGTAGAATGCTATGAAACCCTAAAAAATAACATAGCATCTGCAAAACACTGCATAATGTGGATGAACTTGGAGGACATTATATTAAGTGAAATAAGTCAATCACAGAGGACAAATATTGTATTAGTATGTTATTGTAAAAAGTCAAGGAAAGGTTTATATATGGAGGGAAATTTTCTTTGTTGATTACCAAGGGTGGGAGGGGAAGAGAGGGGAGGGAAGGGAACACTGCTAGATAGGTAGAGACAAGTATTGGTTTGGGTGAAGGGAAGGTCAATGTATCAAATGTGAGTGATCAACACGGTGGCATTGAGGAAGAGGAAGACATAGAGAGAGGTACATGGAAGGTACAGACAACAAAGATGAATCCTTTCTTTCCCATATGGTACTGTGGTGTCAGTGATGACAAACATTGATCTATGAGGGGATAGGTTGAACAATTAGGCATGTCTATTTGGAGGGGTGTGTGTGTGTGTGTGTGCCATGACCATGTATAGGGTTGACAGATAATGTCGCTACAAGTGTATTTGTATGTTCTGTAAGAATTTCCAAGTATATAGTAGAGCTGACAAGGGACAGCTTCTTGGCCACAGTCAGCTACCCAGAGGGAGCAAGTAGTTGGACCTGTGGGCTCAGGACCATGGTCACAGGGGACATCAAGTTCAATTGGCATAACATACTACACAAAACATTGTTCCACATCCTACTTTGACGAGTAGCAACTGGGATCTTAAAAGCTTGCAAAGTCCATCTAGATGCAATGATGGTTCTCTCCTCATCCAGAGCCAAGAAGAATGAAGGAAACCAAAGACACATGGAAACAGTTACTCCAAGGAACTGGTACACCATGCAATCCTCAGCCTACACAACTACAAGACCAGAAAAACTAAACGGTGCCCAGCTACCACTGTCAAGCACTCGGAAGAGGATCTATGTAGGAGATTCTAGACGGAGTGAGAGAACAATATGGAATAAAATTCAAAATCATTAAAAAAAAAAAGGGACCAGGTTTTCTGGTCTGATTGAACTTCTGAGACTATGGCCCCTAGCTGCTCTTTAGGTCTGGAATTGAACCCACTCCTGTGACTTCCAGCCAAACAAAAGTCAGGCATATGAGCTGAACATTTACATTAGATGTAATACACTTCTCAGAGAGATCAATCATGAGAAAATAGAAGGGCTGTGTATGCACAAGGAGGCAGCTTGGGGGTCAGGCGTGCATGAGAGGGAAGGACACAGGGAAGAAGTGGCTATGGGGAGGAAGTGGGAGAAGAGCTGTTGCATCATGGGAGACTACAGTCAATGTCATGAGACAAAGTATATGTGAACTGCTGTATGGAAGATGAATTTACTCTGTAAACTCTCACCCAAATCACAATAAAATTTTACTATATATCTATATCTATATATAGATATATACAAAAATAAAATGCATTTTGATCATGGTAATAGAAATGACCCTCACCCCCTAAAAAGAAAGGAATAAACAAGACAACTGAAATGACAACTCAAAAGATGAACTGAGTAACATAAAAGTAACAGGTGACAATAAAATGAGTAAGATCAAGCCAAGCAATACTTCCTGAAAATAAAAAGTAATGGGAAGAATGAGAAGGAAATAAATAAATAAATAAATAAGCTATGAGATATAGAAGACAGATGAAAAGGTCTATAAGCCATTTTGTTCATTTAATAGATGTTTCAAAACAGACAAGAAAGGGAGCAACAAGAGCAACTGACCATGCCCTGAAGAAAACACAAAAGTCTTTAGAATAAAAAGGTTCCAAATACTGGGAAGAATAAATCAGAAAAAGATCATAAGAGAAAGGACAGATATATTTAGCTAAAATGAAATGTAAATCTCCAAAGGATGAAACAGGCCATAAGATTAGGGTCAAACAGACCGGAAGAAAAATAATTGCAACACATAACAAATAAATCTTAATGTTGAAAATTGTAAAGAATTATAAAAATCTAGAAGAAAAAATGCAATTGAAAACTGGTCAAAGGACATAGATAAAAAAAATTACAGAAGAAATACAAATGAACAATAAATTTAAAAGTTATGCTGTCACTGAAACTAATCAATAAAGTTTCAGCAAAGTGGCAGGCTACAAGATCAACATAAAAAATTCAGTTTGATTCTGTACATCAACAAAGATATCTCTGAGAAGAAAATAAGGAAAACAACATTTACAATAGCTACCAAAAAGATCAAATATGTATGCATGAATCTTACCAGGGACACAAATGACATATACAAAGAAAACTACAAAATACTACTACATGAAATTATAAGAGACCAACATAAATGGAAATGTATCCCATGCTCATGAATAGGAAGACTAAATATTTGTGAAAATGTCAACTACCCAAAGCAGTCTATATATTTAATGCAATCTCAATCCTTATTCCATCAACCCTCTTTAAGGACACAGAAAGAACAATTACTAATTTAATATGGAAAAGAAAGAGAACACAGATAAACAAAGCACTGCTGAAGAAGGAAAAGAAAGTAAGAGGTCTCACATTCTGTGATTTCAAAGCCTATCACACAGCCACAGTAGTCAAAACAGCCTGTCATTGGTACAGTGACAGACAAACAGACAGTGGAGCAGAATTGAGAACCCAGAAATAGATACAGCTACATATTGACAGCTGATCTTTGACAAAGGGCTGAAATCCATTCAACGGAGAAGAGATAGTCTCTTTAACAAATGGTGCTGGTAAAACTGGATATCCACTCAGAAAAATTAAACAAGATCCATACCCCACACTACACACAAAAAATGAAAACAAGGTGGATCAAAGATCCACATATAAAACTCAAAATTATAAAGTTCATCAAAGATAAAATAGGGGTAAACTTAGGGGTCCTAATTCATGGCATAAATAGACTATCAAGTATAACCGAAAATGTACTGAAGAAGAGAAAGTAGATGACTGAGCCCTACTAAAAATCCAGTTCTTACATGCATCAAAACACTTCTCCAAAAGAGAACCAAAGATTGAGAAAAATATCTGGTTATAAACATATCTAAAAAGGGACTTATCTCTAAAATTTATGGAAAACTTAACTCAACATCAAAAAGACAAAAAATCCACTTCAAAAATTGGCAAAGGACATGAACAGACACTTCACCAAAGAAGATATTCATAAAGCTAGCGAGCACATGAAGATATGCTGATGATCATTAGCCTTTAGAGAGATGCAAATAATAATAACAATGAGATATCATCTCACTCCAGCAATATAGCAAAATTCAGTAAGACAGAATACAAATGCTAATGAGGGTGTGGAGGTATTGGGACTCTCAAACACTGCTGGCTGGACTGTAAAATGGTACAACCACTGTGGAAGATGGTATGGTGCTTTCTTAAAAAAGTTGGAAATAGAAATACCATTTGGTCCAGCAATTCCATTTTTAGGAATATATCCTAAAGAGACTAGATCCAGAACACAAATAGATATATTACACCCATGTCATCACTATTTATAAAATCAAAGAGATGGAAACTACATAAGTGCCCATCAACAGATGAATGGATAACTAAATTATGGTACATACACACAATAGAATATCATGCAACAGTAAAAAATGATGAAGAATCAGCAAATCATCTCATAACATGGATGAACTTAGATGACATTATAATGAGTGAAATAAGTCAATAACAGAAGAACAAATATTGTATGAATCCATGATTGTAAAGAGTTAAGGAAAGGTTTGTACAGGGAAGGAAATTTTCTTTGTTGGTTACTGGGGTGGGAGGGCAGGAAAAATAGATGAATAATTAAGAGACAGTTTGATATAGGTGAAGGGAAAATCAACATAATAAAAGTGTGTGAATAGCACAATATCACTAAGTAAAAGGAGGACAGAGAGGTACACAAGAGGTATAGACAATAAAGGCAAATACTATTTCATACACAATACTACATAATTGTGGTGCAGTGCATTACTTGGTATAGCTCTCCTAGCCATGGTCTTTGTAACTCCCACCAGATGACTAGGTGGAAATATACAAATGTAAGGTGCTTGTGGCCTGCTAAGGGGATTGGATAGCTTGTGAGTACATAAATAAAATATAAGACACCATGCAAATAAGGTGTGTATGGAGCTCTAATGAAAACTTAAAACTTATAAAAAAGACCAGGCTTACTAATCTCATGGACATTGGTTAAACCCCCATGACTATGGCCCTGAGTCACCCTTCAGGCCTAAAATTGAACTGACTCCCATGGTTCAATTCTCAACCAAACAATGAATAGGCCTACCAGCAGAACTACACCAGAGAGATACACTCTTTAGAACAATCAACCATGAGAGATCAGAAGAGCAGCACTTGCACAGGGAGAAAGGTAGAGAGGAAAGAATGCATGGGTAGGGGGACACAGGGAAAGGGTAACCACAGGGAGGAAGCAGGAGGTGAAATGTTATACTGAGGGGAATGTAACCAGTGTCATGAGACAAAATGCATATGAACTGTCGAATGCAAAATGAATCTGCTTTGTAAAATTTCACCCAAATCACAACAAAAATTTGGAAAAAAAAAAAAAAAAATCATGCTCATCATCATAGTGGAACAGCTAATGGGTTCAAATAGTCAAATTTTTGGTTAGAAGCTGAGTGCATTAACCACTGTACCATCCGGGTTCATTATAAATTGATAAATAGACAGATATAGAAATATGTGGAATAGGCGAACAAAGTAATCACAAACAGATAAGCAACACTATTCTAAAAGAGTCCAGAGGAATTTCAGAGCAGAAAAAGAGGAGGGTCCAAAGGGCATTTCCATTCATTTTTATGTTTGATTACACTAAAAATGTATTCATGTCTCTTTCATGGATAATTAAAGTAGGATCAAGGGAACATTTGCATAAGCAGTTACTAAACCAGGCATAGAGCTTTCATGGTCTTCTTTGTAAAACAACTTTATGTGACTACTATTATTATTAATTTTAAAATAGAAAAGGAGAGTATGGCACAGTATATTTATATCATTTGCTGCAAATTCCTTGATATCTGAAGAGGCTTAGATTTGAGATCTAGTCTGTTATACACCCAGCTGAGATGAAGAAAGTTAGTTGACTAACAGTGCCAACGGTAGAAAGAGGTCTTCAGCTACAGAGTAACAGACACAGCCCTTACCACAGCGGTCTCGGATGACAAGGTTCCGGCCTTCCTTCAGGTGTATGGTGAGGAGGTACGCAAAAGGGCTGGGGAGGTTACTCAAGCCATCACCAGCTTCTCCTAGAGTCTGCACAGAATGAGAAGCCAGTAGTAAGTCAGTAGCAAGCCTTGGGCCCAAGTGACAGAATTTTATAGACACTTAATTATGGGGGGAAAAGAGGTAACTATGATAGCAATCTTCAAGTATCATTCTCAACTCCCACACATTTTGATAACTTGATTACACTATTTTATTAACATGTTATTCACATTTCTCCCCAAAAGGATTTTATAAGAATTCAGAGGCAATCTTGATTACATTTTTGTAAGATTAACTTTCCATGAAGAAACAGGTAAGTGGTAGGCAAACATCTGAAACGTCTGTATTTACTGCAGGATGACTGAGTCTTTATTATATGATTTAGAGTTGGAGTTCCAAGGCAGAAAATAGCATTCAGAGGTGCAGCTGTGGGGCTAGCGCCACAGGATATGTGGCTACACATTCACAGTCTAATGTAAATGTCTTTCAAGGTCACTTTCAAGGTCTATTCTTCTCCCTGCTACCCAACAACCATACCAAGTTCTAGTATACCTTTTCCAAACCTACTACCCACTGCCATCAAGTTGCTTCCAACTCATAATGACCTCCATGGGTTTCTAAGGCTGGAAATCTTTATTGAAATAGATTGCTTCATCTTTCTTTTGCAAAGCAGCTAGTGGGTTTGAACTGCTGACCTCCTGGTTAGCAGGAAAATGCCTCACCCACTATGCCACCATTGCACTTTGCAACCACTCAGCTGATCACTTACTGAGCCCTGCTATTGGCCTGGGACCCTAGAGGACACACTATATTATGCCCATCCAGTGCTCCATCCTGCTTTTCCATATTTATCTCCCATTCTCTGGCTCCACCATTTGTCCCCTCACAGTCTCATTACCTTCAACTCACTTCATTGCCCCCTTCAGGCATGCATCAACTCCTCTAAACCATATTATCAAATTCAAGTCTATTTCTGAATAGTTATTAAATTAATTCAAGTTTTGAACCAGCTTACATTTTCATCTTTCCTCAAAGAGAAAGGACAAGTAAAATAATTTATCATTCACTTATTTGATATTCAATTAACCGATTCTGTGGCTAAGTTGCCCTTGATTGCCTTCTTTTGAAAGTCTCCCCGCCTGTATTTCAAAGCACTTCAAAATTGCTTTGTCTCCTTTACTCTTTCACTCAATTTCACAGCAGCTGTGTATTTTTAGAAGAATCTATCCCTGTCTGACAAATCAATAGACACTGAATTAATCTTTTCCAGCTATCATTTGCAAGGCCTGCTTTTTGCGAGTGGATACAGTTCAGCTTTCTTTAGAAATAAGAGGCAAACAAATACAAACCTAAACACTGGACGGGAAATATTTACAATATTTACTTTAGTGTTTGCTTATTTTTAAGGACTCTCACTTACAGACTGTTCTTCAAAATGTTGGGATGTCATAGAAGCATTCAGATCACCGCTTCCAAATAACTTCTGTAAGTGAAAAGAAAGATAAGAAGTTTGCTTAAAAAAGCAATGGAGTATCAACTCATAAGGATTTATATTTCTGCCCACTGGGATTCTATCAGAATTCAGAGGTAAGCATGACCATATTTTTACAAGATTAAACTTCCAAGAAGAATTAGATAAGTAATATGCCATATCCAAAACACTCTTGTTATTAATTGCTGTTGTGTGTTGGCTTTGAATCATGGCAACCCATGTACTACAGAATGAAATGTGGCCCAGTCCAATGCCATCTTTACAATTGTTCATGTGTTTGAGTTCACTGTTGTAACCACTGTATTTTTAAGTGCCTACCCACCTAGGGGGTCTCATCTTCCAACACAGTATCAGACAATATATATATATTTTGTGATCCATAAGGTTTTCACTAGCTAATTTTCAGAAACAAATCACAAGGCCTTTCTTCGTATTCTGTCCACATGTAGAAGCTCCACAGAAACCTATCCACCATCAGTGACCCTACTGGCATTTAACATATGGGTGGCATAGCTTCCAACATCAGAGCAAAATGTATCCTGCCAGAGTATAACCAATTGACAGTTGGGGGGTGGTAAACACCCTTGTATTTATTTACTACAAGATTCTTGAGATTTTACTATATACTGCTTGGCAGAGCTCCAAGACAGAAAACAGCACACTGAGGTACAGCTTTGGGGCTAGGTCTATGAGGATATACTTTATCTGGCATTTCACTTTGGAAAGCTGACATTTGCATACTCACTTTCAGGTGTGTGGGCTGACTCTCTGCTTTTGTGGCAACAGGAGAAGGCCTTGGGGTTGTCAATCTGGCTGTGATCTCTGTCATCCTAGTCACTGATCATAAGTATGGAAGGAGCAGATTCTACCCTCCCACTGGGCCACAACGGCATCCTCTGTTCATCTAGGTATTGAGCATAAGAGCAGCTTTCCTCTCAGTGAAGGAAGCAGAGCAGAGGGACATCCTACTAGATCCCTCTCATTGTGGGGCTCCTTTGCTCACAGCCTTCCAAAAGGAACTAGGTGTCTCAGGAACACATGGAAGTCAAGTAAGAATCATTTCAAATGAGATCTGAAACACCTTCTTCCAGCTGGGCCCTCATGGGGCTAGCAATTGTCCAGTCACCAACCAAGGAGTGTTACTCAACCAGAAACATGAGAAAAGGCAAATTTTGAAAAAATTACCTTAGAATGGGAAGTATCTACGTTTCCTAATTTAAACATGTCTCAGATACCCAGGAAGTTATTGCACAGAGCAACAAAAGGTGCATTATTCAATAATTAGTATGAGATAGGGTAGACGTCTCAATTGGTTCAAGTTTTATATGCATAAATGAGGTTCCAGAACAGCACAAACTCTTCATGAAAGCTCCCAGGCTAAATGTGAGGAAGGATTCTTGTTGCCAATAGGCAGAGTAGAGGGGACATGAGCACACTATCTAGGGCATTCGTCAGAGTTTATTTTTTTGATGAGGAAAGAAGAGGTTTTCCCCTCCAAAGAAGACTGTGTAACTCTGAGGTTATGAACAAATTTGGAAACTGGACTCCAGACTTCAGAGCTTGCTTGAATCACCATGAACCACTGGGGGTAGAGGTACAGACTGGGAACAGTGACATGTTTCTTCCCACTCAGAAGCAAGAATTAGGCAGGCACTGGACATAAATTAGGAGGCCTTGGGTGGTGCAAAGAGTTAAGACACTTGGCTGCTAACCAAAAGGTTGCAGATTCAAGTCCACTCAGAAATCAATCATTGAAAACTCTGCAGAGCACATCTCTACAGTGACACACATGGGGTCTCCATGAGTTAGAGTCAACTTGACAGCAACTGGTTTTAGAGCACTATTCAGATACTCTAGATAAGCTAGATGGGAGACCAGCCTTCTAAGACACTCACAAGTACAGCTTCAGGGAGCCATAGAATATCCACTTCAATGCAGGAGGGCCATTTTTCAGCCTCAAAGAATAATGCAGGGTTACCAGCAAGTAAGGCTTTCTGTTCAACCGGCTCTGTGTGCATTGGCACCAGAAGGGGGTGTCACTGAACAGCAAGGCAAGGCAACCACTGCCATGGAGTAGGATGTGACTCAGAGTCACCCCTCCTTGGGTTTCCAAGGCAGTATCACTACAGAAGTAGATTGCCCAACCTTCTTTCTGAGGAGTGGCTGGTGGGTTTGAACCGCCAGCTTTCTGGTTAGCAGTCAAATACCTTAGGCACTACACTACCAGAGAACAGAGATTACTGCAAATTGGCTGGGATCTTCATAGTCCCTCAGCTGGGAGGAAGAACAACCCCACAGTTCTTCATATTTATGGTTCTCCCATTGTGTCCTTCCCCACCACTGTGTATCTAATGTCCCTTGATTGTGAATATATTTTGTTCAATTCAGACTAATTCACACAGTGGGAAGACACTTCAATTTTTCTCAAAGAATTCTTGTACTTGAGACACTATAATCCCAGCCTTTAGAAGTACCACCACTGCCTAGTCAGAAAGAAGTCTTGCTTTCCATGTGAGGGCATGGCCTAATAGCACAAGAAAGAAGGAGGCACATCCTCTGTCAAACCACATCCCTCTCTGGTTCCCAGATATCATAATTGGTATTATGTGTACAAGGATACCTGTGGGACCTGGACAGGATCATCTGAAAAATGCTTCACAACAACAGTCAAGAACCTTATTCAATTTCCTCCAATTTCAAATTATTTTTACCCTGCCTTTGCATGCCTTTAAACAGTAGACAGTCATTTTCCAGAAGTTTAGCCAATTTTTCTCCTGCCTAATTTACAAAGCCAATAAAAATCAGGCCTGGCCACCAAGCAAAGTGTCCAAAGAAACTGCTGCTGTCTGAGGCCCTGGGTCTGAAAAGCACCATTTAGGGTCTCCAGTGTTATGAATTCAATCAACAGTCTACTTAACCAGTCCTGTTTTGAAGGTAAAGGAGCTCTGGTGGCACAGTGGTTAAGGCACAGCTGCTAACCAAAAGGTTGGTGGTTCAAACACACCAGCCACTCCATGAGAGAAAGATGAGGCAGTCTGCTTTTGCAAAGATTTACAGCCTTAGAAATCCTATGAGACAGTTCTATTCTGTCCTCTAGCACTTCTATGAGTTGGAATCAACTCAATGGCAGTGGGTGGATTTGAAGACAATTCCAGACAACTATGTGCACTGGGATCAGAATTTCTATGTAAAGTGCATGGTTATTAGTCAATTGTCATGATGGTCTGGTGTCTCTGACTTGCAAGCAAAAGAGTAGACAGATACATGATTACATCACATCAACCCTCAGACAGGGCTCATCATATACATTCTCCCAGATTGGCCTTGATGTACTTGATTATGCCAATTGAATGACAAAATTAGCTTCCATAACCACCCTCACTTACAGGCCATCAAATATGAACACAGAGCTTTAATTCAAATGTGTGAAAAGTCTTCCACTTACAACAACATGGAAATTAAATGGGAAGAATTACATTAATTCAACATTATGGCTGGTTTTACTCACAGAAAAGTCACAGAACTTAAAGTTATGGTTCCCACAGCCACCATAACTGTCACACACCATATATACACACAAAAGTAGGAAAGTGATCACCATAAAGAACAGCAGAAATGCTACTTAAGCACAAGAGGACCGAGTTACAGCCGCTGGGGGACACATAACTTTGAATATCCCCTATACTCTTGCATAGAGCTGACAGCATTAGCCACTGAATAGAAGTGTTATGATTTTCACCTCCTTCCAGACCTAGTAACCACATCAGTGAGTTAACACTTCAATAAAAACAGTACAATTAATTTTTTTCTCATCAGGAGACCCTGATATACTACTATCATTAGAAGAATTTTTATGTTCTCAATAAACATAATAAGAACTCGGGTTTTTATTTTAACTTTATTTTGTAAATTAACAAACAGTAAAATTAACCATGTATGTGTGTGTACAGTGCTATAATTTTTAATACATCTATATTGCTGATGATTCAGTGGTAGAATTTTTCCCTTTCATGTGGGAGACCAGGGTATAATTACTGACCAATGCACCTCACACATAGCCACCAAATGTCTGTGAGTGGAAGCTTGCTTGTCCCTATAATGTTGAAAAGGTTTCAGCATACCTTCCCAATTAAGACAGACTAGAAAGAAAGGCCTATAATCTACTTCCAAAAACAAGTCAATGAAAACACTACAGAACACTGGAGAACACTGTTCAATTGGCAACTGATCACTGGTTTGGTGCGGGACCAGATGGTGTCTCTTTACCTTGTGTGTGGGTTGCCCTGAATCAAGCTTGTAGGCAGCTAACAACAACAACAACAACAACAATATATGCTGTGTAACCACCATGCCAATCAAGAAACTGAACAGTTCCATCACTGGAAATTACTCCTTCATTGTGTTCAAATCTTAATTCAACCAGTAGTCTCTGGTAACCATTGATCTGTTTTTATCATACAGTTTCACCTATGCCAGGATCTCATATAAATGGAATCTTACAGCATGTGACCTTATGAGATAGCATCTTTCACTCAGCATAACGTCTTTGAATTTTTTCTAAGTTGTCATGTATATCAATAGTCTGTTCCTTTTATTGCTGAGTTGTTGTTGTTGTTGTTATTTGCCATCGAGTCGGCCCCGACTCATAGTGACCCCTCCTTGGGTTTCCGAGGCAGTATCACTACGGAAGTAGGATTGCCCAACCTTCCTTCCGAGGAGTGGCTGGTGGGTTTGAACCGCCAGCCTTCTGGTTAGCAGTCCAGTGCCTTAGGCACTATGCTACCAGAGCTCCCTAGTATTCCATTATATGGATGTAGGACAGTGTATGTATCCATTAAGCCTCCAATCTTAATAAACAAAGTATTTTCAAATACATAACTAGGAAAACAGAATATTTTTAATATTATCAATGCTGATAAATTTTAATATGACAAAACTCTTTAATAGTATACAAATATTCAGAAATAACAGCATTAAAATCTTGGCATGCAAACCTGTAGGACGTTAGTTAACTCTCAAACAAATCTCTCTGCTGCCTTTAAGGTAAGTGTTCTTTATTGTGGCTGTTTTTAAATTTTATTTATTTTGTTGTTGAGAGTATACACATCAAAACATACACCAATTCAACAGTTTCTACATGTACAATTCAGTGGCAATTATTACATTCCTTAAATTATGCAACCTTTATCACTTCTGCTTTCTGAGTTATTTCTCTCCCATTAACATAAACTCACTGTCCCTGAGGTTCCTATCCACTCTTTTAAATTGCTATTGTCAACTTGCGAGCTCTGGTAGCGTAGTGCCTAAGGCACTTGACTGCTAACCAGAAGGCTGGTGGTTCAAACCCACCAGCCACTCCTCAGAAGGAAGGTCGGGCAATCCTACTTCTGTAGTGATACTGCCTCGGAAACCCAAGGAGGGGTCACTATGAGTCGGGGCCGACTGACAGCAAACAACAACAACAACACTGTCAACTTAATCCCATATATATAGTTCTTAAAAGAGCCTAATGTTCATTTTCTACTAGCTAACCTAAACAACTATTTGGTTTTAAGAAGACTTCAGGGGATATTTTTAGTTTAAGTTTTAAAGCTTATCTCTGGGCAATAGTTTCAAGGGTTGGTACAGTCACCTTGGCTCCAGAAACTAACCAACAGTAAATTAACCAACAGAAAGCCTGGAGTCTATGGAAACTTGAAATTATGTTCTTCATGTTTCCCCTTTTAATGAGAACTCCTCTACATAATCCTTGATTAAAATGTTCAGTAATGGTAGTAAGGCATCACACAGTTCTGGTCTATGACAAAGGTGGCAGCTGTTCAAGGAGACAATTAACCACACATTCCCTGTTGTTGTTGTTGTTGTTATGTGCCGTCGAGTCAAACCCGACTCATAGCGACCCCTCCTTGGGTTTCCGAGGCAGTATCACTACAGAAGTAGGATTGCCCAACCTTCCTTCTGAGGAGTGGCTGGTGGGTTTGAACCACCAGCCATCTGGTTAGCAGGCAAGTGTCTTAGCCACTATGCTACCAGAGCTCCATCCAGTTCTGGTCTATGACAAAGGTGGCAGCTGTTCAAGGAGACAATTAACCACACATTCCCTATCTTCCTGCTATTTTACTCTCTTTCTCTGTTGCTCCAGGCAAATACAGGCTAGTTGCTGTGGATGGCTACTGGCAAGCTTTTGAGACCTTAGGCACTACTCAAGGAACTAACAGGTAAAACAAAAGCCCTAAACATATTATTATGCCAATTAACTGAGGTGTCCTATGAAACCATAAAGCTAAACCTCCAAATCAAGGAAATAAATTCCATAAAATTATTGGTTATATGGGAGCTCTGGTAGCATAGTGCCTAAGGCACTTACTTGACTGCTAACCAGAAGGCTGGGGGTTCAAACCCACCAGCCACTCCTCAGAAGGAAGGTTGGGCAATCTACTTCCGTAGTTTCCACCTCGGAAACACAAGGAGGGGTCACTATGAGTTGGGTCTGACCCGACAGCACATAACAACAACAACAATGTTGGTTATAATAAGCAGCCTCAGTAGTTACCTTTCTTTTTAAATTATTGTTGTTATAAATATATCTATCACACAGCTTTTGCCAGTTTAACTTTTATAATAAGTTATACAACTTATTGACTACAATTACAATAACCAGTTAGAAAGTTTGTTAGCTAGTATTGTTATTTTCATCCTACTGGTTAAATGAAAATTTGTGGGATGATAATGGATACTTTGCATTCTGTTTAGATGACAATCCCCTACTTGCAAGAATGCAAATGTATGAAAATTCATCAGGATATGAAAGGATATGGAAGGGTATGGCAGATATTCAAATAGATGGGTCAATTATTTTAAAAAGCAAGCCTCCTCTAGTTACTAGGGATTTGAGAGTAAGACACTGATGTGAATAAACATTTTCCTTTTGTAAACATTAAATATGATCTTGTACAAATACCACCTCTTATGAGGCTGTTAAAAGGCTCTTACCATGGAGTTCCTGGGTGGTCCACACAGTCTGGGCTAACTAAAAGGCTGGAAGTTCAAGCCCATCCAAAGATGCCCTTAATAAAGGCCTAGTGATCATCTCCCCAAAAATCAGTCATTGAAAACCCTACAGAGCTCTACTTTGACATGTGCAATGAGGTTGCCATGAGTCAGAGTTGACTCAATGGCAATTAGATCATCCTTTGTTTCACACCTAAAGAAACACAGGAATCAAATTATAAACTATGCAAGCAGTCACTGATTATTCAAGCATTGTGGAAAAAATCCACATCCAGGGAAACTAAATAAGAGTAAAAAGTTGGCTAAGATCAATTATATCATCTTTGAAAAATAGTCTATTAAAGTATATGAGTGTAGCATAGTAACCAAACTCACTGCTGTCGAGTTGCACCCTACTCATAGCGACTCATCCTTCGGTTTCCAGTGTGGTATCTCTACGGAAGTAGATTGCTCAATGTTCCTTCTGAGGAGTGGCTGGTGGGTTTGAACCACCAGCCTTAGGCATTACACTACCAGGGCCCCCATGTGTGTGTGTTTATGTGTGTAGATCTATCTATCTATCTATCTATCTATCTATCTATATCTATATCTATCTAACTATATCTATTTATCCATATCCCAGTGGGCCAGGAGTAGGAGTCAGAGCTGAAGCCCAAGGTTGAGAGGCTTTCACCCAGCCCCTAGAGCCTGGCACTTTGAACTCAGACTTAAATCCTCCAAATTATAAGAATAAACTCCTGTTTCTTAAGGCCATCCCATGCGTGTTATATTCCTGTCAGAGTGGCACTAGGTAACCAAAATAGGTTGCTATGAGTTGGAATCAACTCATCTACAGTGAGTTTGGTTTGGTTTGGTTTTGCATATTCAGTAATAGTTTTCCATTGATTTTCCATAAATATTTTGGCATGCTAATTAGCAGGATATACACACTTTCCTCACTTATCAATATGGTTAGGTTCCAAAGTCTAGGTCATTATACAAAAGTCAGCATTATTTGAAAATGGAGGTTGACCACATCCGATCACAAAATGATGACATCGTTACAAAACTGTCAAATAATATTATTGCATAACTGTTAAACCACTAATAATCAAGACCCTGTTAAATTGACACAGGACCTTAATCATCACAGCCAGCATACTCTTGCCTCATACCTTGTTGTTGTGGTTGTTGTGTGCCGTCGAATAGACCTGACTCATAGCAACCCCTCCTTGGGTTTCCGAGGCAGTATCGCTACAGAAGTAGATTGCCCAACCTTCCTTCCAGGGAGTGGCTGGTGGGTTTGAACCGCCCTCCTTCTGGTTAGCAGTCAAGTGCCTTAGGCACTACGCTACCAGGGCTCCCACCTCATACCTTAGTGTCCGTTATATGAAAAAAGAGTAAGATAGTAGATTTGTTACTATTGGCCGAAAATGTGAAATAAAATGTCAAATAATGAGATACTCAATAAGTTAGGAAAGGGTACACATTAAAGAATAAGAATCCCTCTTACATTGCTTAGCACTATATAATTTAAAAGGAGCTCTCATGACACAGTCCCTAAGGCATTTGACTGCTAAGCAGAAGTTTGGCAGTTCAAAACCCACCAGTCACTCCGCAGAAGGAAGATGAGGCAATCTACTTCTGTAAAGATTTACTGCCTTGGAAACCCAGTGGGAGTTGCTGTGAGTTGGAACTAACTTGATAAGTATTTTCTGGTACACATTTCTGTTAGCGTTTTATAACTGGTCCATAGCTTGTCATTAGTATCTCCAAATTACAAATAAAGAAACCAGGGCTAAGAGGCTAAATGGTTGTTAATGGAAACAGCCCTAATAGCATTAGGGTTTCACCTGAGTATTCTGGGTCCTCCTTTCTTCTCACCATACCATAACTGTACCTAGAAATTGGGATCCAAACACAAAATATCTCACCTGATATATTGAGAGGCAGTGCTACACAATAGTAAGAACAAAATTCTGGAGTTAGCAAGACATAGATTCTAATTGTCCTTCTGCTTCATGTCCTTGAAAAGTTTATTTAAAATTAAAGACACAGGAATATCTCTAAAATGGGCAAAAAATATATGTATTAGCCTTATAGTTTGTTGGAGCTTTGGCGGTATAGTGCCTAAGGCATTTGACTGCTAACCAGAAGGCTGGTGGTTCAAACCCACGAGCCATTCCTCGGAAGGAAGGTTAGGCAATCTACTTCTGTGTTACCAAAAAAAAAAAAAAACTCACTATGGTGGAGTCAGATCCGACTCACAGTGAGCCCTCCTCAGGTTTCGAAAGTAGACTGTATATAGAGTGAACCAAACAGAAGTGGTCTGACAAGATATCCTTAGATATTGCACCTTAAAATAAATTCTCATTGCCGTGAGTTGGCCTGACTCATGGTGACTCCACATTTATCAGAGTAGAACTGTGTAGTATAAGGTTTTCAAAGGCTGGTTTTTTGGAAGTAGATCACCAGAGCTTTCTTCTGAGGTACCTCGGGGTGGACTTGAACCACCAACTTGTTGGTTAGTAGCAAGTATGTTAACCATTTGCACCACCCAAGGGTACTGCCATTATATTTATTATTATTATTAAAACAATGAATGTGTTTGGGAAGAGAGGAGAAAAAAATTGGCAAAGGTGGCTAACAACCCAAGCCTTTCTGACCATCCTTCTCCATCTACACTTTTTATCATAACAAAGATAGAGGGCTGGCTCATAAGACCTCGCAACAATGCCATCTCCCCTTCCCATGAAGGCCATTAGTTTGTGTATACACCCTGAGCAGCTCTCTTCCAGGGCAAAGCTTCTACTTATTTCCATTCCAATGCCCACAGCAGGTATAGGAAGCACCTGTCCCATATGTCAATATCCCTTCTGCCCTGCATATGAGCCACACCACCTTGAACAGAAGCTGAAAAGAAACAAAGATCCTCAAAGAGCAGATAGAGGGAAAAAGCCTTAAATTTGGACTTTTAGCCTACTAAACTGATTAATAGGGAGCTGTGGTAGCGTAGTGCCTAAGGCTGGTGGTTCAAACCCACCAGCCACTCCTCGGAAGGAAGGTTGGGCAATCTATTTCCGTGGTGATGCCATCTTGGAAACCCAAAGAGGGGTCACTATAAGTCAGGTTCAACTTGAGGGCACATAACAACAACAACAACAAACTGTTCTGTTTCTGTTCATTAAAGCCATCTACTTGTGGCACTTCTCTTATAGCAGCATTAAGAAACAGACACCTTCTGAAATGCATCTTCTCGTGATGTGCACTCAGTTTGCTTCATCATCTCTTCTAGGTATTTGCCTAAATGTTATCTTCTCAAAAGAGGTCTTTCCTGACGGTGCTGTCAAAATGGTAACACCTTCCCAGCACTTTCACTCCCAAGCACATTTTCTGCTTCACTTTTCTCTACTGCACTCAGTATTTTCTGAGTTTATCTGCAGCCTGCCACACTCTAGAATAGGCACTCCATGAGGGAATGGATACTTGTCTGCTTTGATCACTACTGTTTTCCTGTGCTTCAATCACCATCAGTAGGTGTTCAACAGATAAGGAAGGAGGGGAGGACAGAGAGAAGGAAGAAGAAAAAGGTGTCTGAGCCCACATGGACCCAGGCTTACCCCTTGCTTCATGGACACCAAGAGACTGAGTTATTATTTTTGTGATAAAACAAAAAATAGGCCATCGCCGAAGTATGGAGAAACTGATGCATATGTATAATTTTGCAAGCTGTGGTTTCTTTCCTCCCTTCTGTGGTTTCTCATTGTGTTTCTCTGGGGTCACTAAACTGAAGTCCTGCGACTGCCAAGAAGAGTTTCCGGAAATATCCCACTGGGGGACTTCTCAAAAATTACTCAACTCACTCACAAAAGCTAGCACCAAAGCTAGTTGTTTACCAATGCAACTGCCGATTGAAATGTCAAAGAGGGACATATCTCACTGTAGAACTGCAGGGATGATATGGAGGTTATGATCCTTCCATTCATGATTATCAGCTATTGTCCATGAAAATAAGCTGACCCAATCACTGGAATTATCCCTGTGTTTAAAGGGCACAGTGGACACAGGAAAAAAAAAAAAAAAAAAAGTCTTCCTTGCATGCAACATTTTTGTATATTCAGCTCTGAGTTCTCTCAAGTTGCAAAAGAACATTTCCAAATTCCTGTTGTATATGCAGGTCTCTGCATGGTATTTAGATTTAGGCATTCCTGGATTTAGATCCTGGCTCTGACACTAACTAGTTAGGTGACATAAGGCAAATTATCAAACTTCCCAAGCCTTTATTTCATTCTGAAAATGACAAAAAATAATTACAACATTGATAAATACAATCATACTCATAGCAGTGAGAATTTTTAAGTAATTGCATCTGCTAGGTAATGGATTGAGTACTTTCTTTTTTTCTTACCTCACAGACATGCAACTTAACCACTCAGCTTTACTTGCCACTTCTCTGAGACATCTTCAAAAGGCATCCATTTTAAGCCTTTCCTACTCTTGGCCACTCCACTCTGAGTGACCTCTCTTGTCTCACCTCAATCATTTATCAAACAATAACTAGACTGCCTGATAGTGCTGGTCATCTTTTTTTCCCCCCAGTATCTTGGTGTCTAATCTCAGTTCTGTCATCAACATTGAAGACAGGAGCCCACTGCATTTTCCAAATATTTAACTGATTTTACAAGGGATTTAAAAGTACCTTGTACAATAACACCTGATATAGGAATGTTGCTGAAGGAAATGAGAAGAAAAAGTAAAGTAAGTAGGAAAGGAGAAAAAAGTATGCTACTCTCCATCTGAATCTCCTTAACTTTATTGTTTGTTTGCTTGTTAGTTTGTGTCAAGTCAGCCCAGACTTAGGGTGATATCATGCAAAATGTAACAAAACATTGTTTGCTTCTGCCTTACCCCCATGATCAACTATGCTTTGGACTGTTGTAAATTATAGGGTATTGACTGGCTGATGTTTAAAAATAGGTCACTGAACTTTTCTTCCTCCCTAGCACAGTGCCTAAGGCACTTGACTGCTAACCAGAAGGCTGGTGGTTCAAACCCCCTAGCCGCTCCTCAGAAGGAAGGTTGGGTAATCTACTTCTGTAGTGATACTGCCGCAGCAACCCAAGGAGGGGTCACTATGAGTTGGGTCTGACTCGACGGCACATAACAACAACAACAGACTTTTCTTCCTAGTCCATCTTAGTTTGGATGCTCTGCAGAAACCTGTAGCAACACACAGCCTCTACTGACAGTTGGGTTATAGCTGCACCTGAGGTGTACTGGCCAGGAACTGAACTTAGGTCTCCTTCATGAAAGGTGAGATATCTACCTCTGAACCACCAATGACCTCCTCAACTCTGTTGTTAGATACTGTGGAGTCAGCTCCCAACTTACAGTGACCCATGTATAATAGAACAGATCGTTACTATCTGTAAGGTTTCCTTTGACTGATTTTTTTAAAGTACATCACCAAGTGTATCTTCCTAGTATTTCTTCGTCTGAAAGCTCTGCTGAAATCTTTTCAGCATCACAGCTATGTGCAATACTTCACTAATAGGCAAAATTTTCCTAGAATTCACCCTAATTCACCCCCAAAGCCATTGCATATCACCATCTCTCCCAACCCCACTGCCTTTCTCATGGGCCCCAGATCACCTAGAATAGTAGTAGCTTGTGGCTTGAAAGTCAACTGCAAAAACTACATGAATTAATATATTTCATGTAAGCAAAGTTTGCAGAATTTCTAGGAAAGCAAGAAAAAGAACACGTAATTTCTACTGTTCAGGAGCTTCCAATCTAATACTGGGGGCAGCAGATAGCTAAACAACTAAAAAGATACAAATTGTCAATGGGATTTGGCAGTAGCATGAATTGGTCTCTTACCACCCACTTCAGCCCCAAGTCTAAGGTGCTAAGAGCAAAGAGATCATCTTAAAATAAATTATAAGGTTACCTTCAGAGTACAGACATGCAATCACCTAAAAGAAATTATCCAGTTGCCACACCACTATAATAGGATGTCAGCCTGTTTGAATTCAATTATATATATAATGAAATAATGTATCAATCAGAAAAGGGTAGAAGTCAAGCAAGGAAGCCTAGGTAAAAATTTGGACTTGCCCATCTGAATCCTATGAAGGAAAGAGAGAAAGCCTATGCCACAGGACTTTAAGAATCCTGGCTTCATTGTTTAGCCAGGGTCAAATGCAGAGATGAATGTAGGTGGCTCTAACAAAGAAAGTGTGTGTATGTCAAGTTCTCATTTGCAGCATAACCTTCACTGTGAGATGGATAGCATATCAAGTACCAGTCAGCATGCAAGCTACACAATCTTCCCTGCAGTGATTCATATTCACCAAACAATCTCTTGATTTATACGTGACTTCTCATGTAGACTGACTACAGGGAAGAAATGTACCTAGCATACATTCTTCATGCATGTTTAGGCTCTGAGATCATGAGATCATCATTTCTCCACAAAAATGAATGATCAAACAAAAACCAAACTCACTGCCATCAAGTCATTTCCAACTCATAGTGACCCCCATTGGGTTTCCAAGGACATAAATCTTTAGGGAAGTATATTGCCCACCTTCCTTCCATGGAGAAGCTGATGGATTTGAACCAATGACTTTCTGGTTAGCAGTTAAGTTAATTATGGATTAACTTCCAAAGTAATTGTACAATAAAGAGAGAATGAGTGATTTATGTCAAAATTGGAAGCTATATTAAAAGTGTGAATTCCCATTGCAAGTTATTTGTGACTGTAATCTGATACTTAGTTTCATGATCCTTTAGTTGTCATGAGTCAGTCCTCAAAACCAGATGAATCCTGAGCATTCAATGTATGTCCTGGCCCAGTATCATTTTGTCTTCCCTTTTCTGCTCTCCCTACCTCTTCTAATCTCTCTCTCCAGATTTCTACACAATGCAAAATGAGATTAAACAAAAACATCAAACTCATTGTTGTTGAGATGATCACAACTCATGGGGACCCCATATATTACAGAGTGGAATTATTTCCTAGGGTATTTTTGGATGAAAACTTTATGGATGTGTATCACCAGGCTTTTCATCTGCAGCACCAGTAGGTGGGTTCAAAATGACAATCTTTATGCTAGTAGCCAAATGCAAACTGTTAGTGCCACTAGGGTCACCTAGAATGAGCATGTTGTTGGGTACTGTCAAATTGATTTTCCACTCACAGCCATCCCATGTGACAGAGTACAACTTCCCCACAGGGTTTTCGAGGCTGTAGTGTTTATGGGAGCAAATCAGCAGGTGTTTCTCCCACAAAGCCAGTGGATAGGTTCCGGCAACATTTTGGTTAGCACCTAAGTGTTTAACCATTGAGCCCACCAGGATTCTCTAGAATGAGGTTAAGCAAAACAAATAAACTCACTGCTATCAAGTCAATTTTGAATCATAGCAACAACCCCCATTGGGTTTCCTAGGCTATAAATCTTTACAGAAGTAGATTGCCCCATCTTCCACAGAGCAGCTGGTGGGTTTGAGCCATTGACTTTCTGGTTAGCAACCAAGTGCCTTATCCACTACACCACCACAGCTTCTTAGAATGAGGTTAAAAACCAAAACCAAACTCACTGCCATCGAGTTGGATCCAACTCATAGTGACCCTTCCTTGGGTTTCCGAGGCGGTATCGCTATGGAAGTAGATTTCCCAATTTTCCTTCCAAGGAGTAGCTGGTGGGTTGGAACCGCCAGCCTTCTGGTTAGCAGTCAAATGTCTTAGGCACTATGCCACTAGAGCTCCTAGAGTGAGGTTGTTGTTGTTATGTGCTGTCGAGGTGGCCCCGACTGAAAGTGACCTCTCCTTGGGTTTCCAAGGCAGTATCACTAAGGTAGTAGATTGCCCCATCTTCCTTCTAAGGAGTGGCCGGTGGGTTTGAACCTCCAGCTTTCTGGTTAGCAGTCAAATGCCTTAGCCACTACTCTACCAGTAGTCCTCAGAAATAATGGAAGCATCATGCCCTGAAAAGGACTCTGTGTAGAGTTAAGAAAGGCTCCATCAAACCAAAAACCAAACCCACTACCACTGAGTCAATTCTGACTCATAGCAACCCCCACTGGGTTTCTGAGATGGTAAATATTTACAGAAGTGGATTGCCCAGTCTTCCTTCTGCAGAGTGGCTTGTGGGTTTGAACTACCAACCTTCTGGTTAGCAGTCAAATGCCTTAGGCAATGTGCCACCAGAGTTCCTTAGGAAAAGCTCCATAGGGAAGAAAAAGTTTCAATTGAGCCATGTAGAAGGAGAATGATTTCAGTAAGAGAAGAATGAAGAGAAGGGAGGAAGGATCAGATATGAGATGGATGAATGACAACTACATAGGTCCTTAAAGGTAAGATAACAGAAACAAACAAAAATTATTCAAAAGCCCCTTTTACGAAGATGGTGCCAAAAGAAAAGAAAGAAGCCCCTGCCCCTTGCAAAACTGAAGCCAAAGCAAAAGCACTAAAGGCCAAGAAGGCAGTGCCTAAAAGTATCAACAGTCATACAAAAAAAGACCTGCCTGTCACCCACATTCCAGTGGCTTAAGACACTGAGGCTCCAAAGGCAGCCCAAATTTCCTCAGAAGAGTGCCCCTGGGAGTAACAAGCTTGACTACTATGCTATCATCAAATTCCCTCTGACTACTGAGTCCACCATGAAGAAGATAGAAGATAACAACACACATGTGTTCACTGTGGATGTCAAGGCCAACAAGCACAGATCAAACAGGCTGTGAAGAAGCTCTACGACATTGATGTGGCCAAGGTCAACACTTTGATCAGGCCTGATGGGCAGGAGAAGACATATGTTCAACTGGCTCCTGACTATGACACTTTGGATGTTGCCAACAAAATTGAGATAATATAAACCAACTCTGGCTGCCTAATTTTTTCACTGCAAAAAAAAAAAAAAGAAAATTATTCAAAAGCTTTTCACTTGAGAAGCTGCATGTTGTCAGGAAACAATAATTTGTATTAATGAAGGCATTTCAGAGAGATGATGAATTCTGTCAAGACTGAAGTTTCTATGAGAAATCCAAAGCAATATGAATCTGGGGCTCAAAAGAGAGTCTGACTAATTCCCTTCTATTCCTAATTATTCTTTATTTTAAACCTACTTATTCCTATTTTATCTTTATGGTAGGTTTGAACACCTGCCCTATTATTGGCTCTATTTGTCCTCCACATCCTCACATTCTTTCTTCCTTTTCCCTCATCCTAAATTTCCTTCTTTGCCATGTTATTCTATTTCCCATGACTGGATACCAACACTTCCCTTCCTTCAACGACACTCACAGGACTGGAAAATGTCTGTAGAACATGCAACCAAAAATAAATAAATAAATAAACTCACTGCTGTCGAGTCAGATCTGACTCATAGAGATCCCTCCTTGGGTTTCTGAGGTGGTATCACTACAGAAGTAGACTGCCCAATCTTCCTTCTGAGGAGTGGCTGGTGGGTTTGAACCACCAGCCTTCTGGTTAGCAGTCAAATGCCTTAGACACTGTGCCACCATGATACCTAGGGTCCTACTATTCCATTGCTGCAGGCTTGGCCTGGGACCCAATCAACAATAGACAAAATCTGATGAAACCCAATAGATTTGCCTCAGACCACATATGTTCTTTCCTTTGTGCCCCCTGAAAAGCTACAAACAAAATTTGTTACACCAAGGATACTTGACAAATATCTGCTTGTCCTTCTTGTACAATGGTACTTGTCACTCATCATGTTTCTTCTTCAATTCTTTCCCCATCAAGTGGAAGTTATATAAAGTCATGAGTAATTCAATAGGAAGGAATAGATGAGCCAGATGTGAAATACAGATTAATTCCAAAACTGAAAGAGGACATAGTTTCAGTAGGACTTCTGTTTTTGTTCAAAAAAGGAAGAGATAATAAATTCTGTTTTAAAATTAGTATCAGGATTGGTTTGAAAAGGGCTGAAAAGTCTTCACCTGCCTAAATCTCTCTATATCTTCTGTAGGATCATAAATGAAATTTTATTTCTAATATAATATTAATATTTTTGGAAAAAAAATATCACTTTTAATGAAATCGTAAACTGAAGAGAACTCATAGTAAGAACACTAGCAAAAACTCTGATACCTTGAATTGCTATTATGGATTACTCTGTTAAAAAGATAATGGGTGAGGCACAAGCTATGTGTTAGGCACTAAGCGAGGCCCTCAGAAAACAAGGGCAAATTCGATAAGTTTCCTCCAACCAAGCCCACACTCCAAATGAATAGAGTCTAGTGGAGAAGATAGGTAAGAGAATAGTTCATTTCTGTACATGTGATAAACTCTGGATCCTTAGATGATGAGAGAGGATCACCTAGTACAGGAGAGAGCAGTCAGAGTATGTGGAGAGGACTTAGACAAAACTGGACACCTGACCACACATTATCCTAGCGGTCTGACTAGGGGTAGCCCAGTTTCTCCAGGCTCTGCCAACATGTCAACAAGTGGATCAATAGAACTTCAATCATAGAACAAAGAATCTGTCTCAGTCTCTAGTCTGTACTTCAAGGATAGGCAAATCAGAGCAAAAGATATTTTTTTCAAGAATTCTGTGGTTGTTAGGTGCAATTTAACAGTTTCTGACTTATAGCGACCCTATGTACAACAGAATGAAACACTGCCTGGTCCTGCCCCATTCTCACAATCATTGCTATCTTTGAGCCCATTGTGGTAGCCACTGTCTCACTCCATCCATCTCATTCATAGTCTTTCTCCTTTTCAATGACTCATTACATTACCAAGCATCATGTCCTTTTCCAAGGACTTGTCCCTCCTGATGACATGGCCAAAGTATATGCTTCTAAGGAGCCTTTGGCTGTACTTCTTCCAGAAGATTACTTTATTGTTCTTGCAGTCCATGGTATATTCAATATTCTTCACCAACACTATAATTCAAATGCATTAATTCTTCTTCTTCTTCTTCCTCTTTTTTTTAAGTAGATTTTGTTTTGTTTTGTTCTTAAAGTCTGGGTTACAGAAAAATCAAACAATATAGAAACATCTATCATCTAGTCTTTATGGACTTTGCTTTGCTTATTTGAGGCTTTTTCTGCATTTAGACTCTTTTGGTTACCTAGTACCGCTCTGACAGATAGTTTGAACAAATATTTTATTCTCTTACCGTTTTGGAAGCTAGAAGTCTGAGTTCAAAGTGCCAAAGTCTAAGGGCTTGGTGAAAGCGCCTCAACCTTGGGCTTCAGCTCTGCCTCATGCTCCTGGCCCACTGAAATGAGAGGCTTTCTTCCCTCAGGCAGCTGCTGGCTGCTGAGGCTGACAAACCCAAGATTGACAAATAAAATGGCACAGTCCAGATATTACCAAACCACATGGCAGGCCATTAATTCAAGTCCATCAAAGTCCCAAGATTGGCAGAACATGGCAGACTACTGAATGAAGAGTCAGCTACATGCAGGGTTCAAGCATGCCAAAAAAGCTGTAGATCATTCCCAAAGCTTCTCCTTATATATGCAAAGCAGACCACATCCCTAAAGCAGCTACTCAGCTGTTTGTGGCAGATTTCACCATGGAGTTGATTGCCAGTCTCATCATGGGGAATAACTACCACCAGCTGCCCAGCCACTCAAAGCCAGGCTCAGGCAAGTTGACATTTAACCTTAACTACTACAGAGCCAAAGAAGCAAAAAGATCATTAACAACCATCCATCCACCATCACCAACCAGCCCCTGAGCAAAGTCTACCATGCCAGAAGCTCCCTAAGGCTCCCTGGCAGGCAGAGTAAAACACTCACCAAACTTAACTGCATGTATCCAAAGTCCCAGACTTGCTTTGCTATATTCCCTCACCTGTGCAAATTCCATTTATACTCTGTACCAGTTTTAATGTTTAATACGTGACATATCCTCTTTCCCATGAACTGATTTCTTCCATCTACTACCTGCCAGGGCACAAGGCTTGGATATTTTGCATAGACAGTTCTGATAGCAGTTTGCCTCTTATGCTGTTTTAAGTAGTTTGCAATAGATCATAGCTTGAGGACAGGTCATTTTCTTACTCATATTTGTTTTGAACAGCAATCTTTACAGTTCCTGGCCTGGAGTAGGCATTCAAATACTTATTCAACAAAGACTACTGAAATGCTCATGTATTTAATGCTGTTGTTAGTTGCCGTAGAGTCAGTTCCTACTCAGATGATTCACGTGTAGAGTAGATTGTGCCAAAAGATTCTCTAGGCTGTGACCTTTCTGAAGCAGATTGCCAGGTTTGTCTTCCAAGATGCCTTCTGGATGGGCTTGAACTGCCAAACTATTGAGTGCTTAATTGTTTGTACCACCCAAAACATTTCTTCTCACACCCACTGAGATGGCTATGATTTTAAAAACAACAGAAAAAACAGGGGCTGTTGAAGATATGGATCAACTGGAGCCTCATCAATTGCTGGTGGGATTATCAAATGATACAGCTGCTGTGGAAGACAACCTGGAGATTTCTCAGAAAGTAAAAGCACATAATTACAATATGATCCAGAAATTTCACTTTGAGGTATGTATTCAAAGTAACTGAACACAAGAGGGCAAACAGAAATGTGCATGCCAATATTTATTGCAGCACTTTTCAAAACAGCCAAGAGGAATAATTAGCCTAAATGTCTGTTAAGAGATGAATTGTTAAATAAACTATGGTACACAAATACACTGGAATATTACTCAACCATAAGGACAAATGGGCTGGTGATTCAAAATCACCAGGCATTCTTCAGAAGGAAGATTGAGCAATCTTCTTCCATAGAGATACTGCCTTGGAAACCCAAGGAGGGGTAATTATGAGTCAAATCGACTCAACAGCAGTGAGTTTGGTTTTGTTTTGGTAAGGACAAATGAAGTTCTGATACATGCTGTAACATGCATAAATCTTGAAAACATCATGCTGAATGAAATACTGTACTTATCATAAACACTGTGCCCACGTAAAGAATGTGCACACACACATACAGCACTTGGAAATGACAAACTTATGTAAAACATTCTGGCATAGTACACTGATACATACACTGCATGTCTCATGACATTTCCAGATGTGAATTTTGGACACATTCACTCTCACTCAATTTGTTATTCCCAGCCTTGTAGATCGTATGATTGCCCAATTCACAATGGTCAATATTAGTTTATTTTAGCATACTGATGCCTAGGATATTGATCTTTATGTGTTCCATTTCCTTTTTTTTACAAATTTCATATATTTGTATTTTGTACATTCCATGTTCTGATTATTAATGGATATTTGCACTTGTTTCATCTCATTTTGAGTCATGCCACATCACCAAATGAAGGGCCTGAAAGCTTTAATCTGGCCATATCACTAAGGTCAGCTCTACTTTGAAGAGGGCCTTCTAACCTGATGACCTCATCTTCTGGCACTGTATCAGACAATGTTCCACTGCTATTCTTAAGGTTTTCAGCAGCCAATTTTTAAGTAGTAGACCACCATGTCCTTTGTCCTAGTCTGTCTTAGACTAGAAACTCTGCTGAAGCTTCTTCACTATAGGTGACCCTGCTGGTATTTGAAATACCAGTGACATAGCTTCCAACATCAAAGCAATAAGTAAGCCACCACAGTATGACAGACTGACAGATGAGTGGTGGATCTGTATATATATTAGGTTCTGCATGCTGGCCCCAAGTGAAGGTAAGTGGTAGGGTGGTGCAAGTGTGGGCACATTCTGCCTTGTCCCCTCATGGCCTCTGGGCAGCCAGTTACACCCGTCTTATCTGATTGACAGATACAAGATCTCTCTACATCTGTGGCTGTAATCCCTACCCCACAGCATCCTTGAAGGCAGGAGATTCAAATGGTCCAAGCATGACTGCCTGCCAGCCAGATGGTAGGGCAGAATGTACATGGTAGCAGGGCACCAGCTTCACCCACCTGAGTAGCCTCTTCAACCCAAGGTGCACAGACCCAGGCACTACTGGACTGGGGCCAATATCCCTGGTAAGGGTTGTTTCCAGAACAGAAAAAGGTGATTTCTTCTTGCACTGGAGAAAGTGGTTTGCAGTGCAGGGAAGGAATACTGCCAGGAAAGGAGCTGCTTTAGAAAATCAAAGGTGGACTGGCGAGGGTCTGATGCTAGCAACCAGACATCTATGTAAATAGGCACCAAGAAAAAGACTTAACATTAAATCCATTGGGCAGAAAAAAAATTGAACTTAAAATCAGAAACTTATAAATGAAAAATGTTATGAAAACCACACTAAGGGATTGCATGATATTAAAAAACATAAAATGTGTGCATTATTTGTATAAATATATGGTAAGTCAGGCATGAAAGGACAAATATTGCATGGTCCAAATTACATTAAATATCTAGAATGTTCTTCTTAGGTGTCATCAAATCAGTTCCAACTCATAGAGACCCTATGTACAAGAGAATGGAACACTGCCTGGTCCTGCCCCATCCTCAAAATCATTACTGTTTGAGCCCGTTGTTGTGGTCACTGTATCAATCCATCTCCCTGAGAGACTTCCTCTTTTTCACTGACCCTCTATGTCACCAAGCATGATATCCTTCTCCAAGGACTGTGTCCTCCTGATAATGTACAAAGGACATGAAACAAAGTCTCGCCATCCTCGTTTCTAAGAAGGATTCAAGCATTCAGGCTGTACTTATCTAAGACAGACTTGTTTGTTTTTCTGCCAAGCTATGGTATATTTAATATTCTTCACCAACTCTATCATTCAAAAGCATCAATACAGACAGAGCTAAGTTTATCAGTGGTTACCTAGGAAAGGAAGGAAGGAAGAAGAAATTAAGCCTCATTTCTCAGGGGACACTGAATTTCTGTTAAGGGTGATAGAAAAATTTGGAAACTGATAGTGGTGATGGTTGAAGAGAAAGATGAACATGATTAACCATACTGAATTATACAGGTAAAAAATGTTTACATGAGGAATCTTTTGCTATATAAATATATTTACTATGCATACAAAAATAAAAGCTTTGTGATAAAAAATGCCTTCTCAATTTGAGATTGCAAATTGATCATTCATAATCATTTTGAACGGATTTCACAAATTTGGTAATTGACTCTAAATTAAATTCACCCCAGAAATATAGGATTTATCTTCTTATTATTCAGTTGTTTTATCTTATTGAAGTACTAAAGCTTTGTTAAAGTCACTGAATTGATAAACGTATGCTTAGATTTTTAAATATTTATTTTATTTTTGGTGAAAATATTTTAGTTTTTTTTTTTTTTTTTTTGGTGTTAATAGTAAGAAACTGAGGCCCAGATTGACACAAGAATTAAGTCTTTGCAAACTCCGTTATGACAAAGACATTTGTTAACTATAAACTAGCTCAGAAGTTTTCTAATGAAAAAAGATTATAACTCTAGGTAATTTCCCTGGCTTCCCAAGAGATAACCTTCAGAATTCCCTGAATAACTGAAGTACCTTTACCACTTTAAAACCTACCCTCTCCAGACTATAACCGAAGAGATGTGGAAATGAATGCCTCCCACACTCCACCTAGTAAATGATGTCAGCTGATTTCAGTAAAGGGGAGGAAGGCACAGTTTCATTAACCATGTTAAGATTAGCCAATTGTTGATTTTCTATTCTATTTCTTCCTCTTCTCTTTACAAGCCTCATTATACCTAGCCAGCATTGAGCATTTGCTTCTTTTATAAAAGGATGGTCTTTCTATATGCATATAGCATGACTCCTTGAGTAAACTCTATACACTTTAATTTCTTTGTGCTTTGATTATTTTTAACAGAGTGAATGCCAGGGGAGCTGCCTGTAGGTAAGTCTGCATATCTACATGCATGCATGCTCACACACATGTGATATAGGAAGATATCTAAACTTTCTGAGTCAAAGAAGACACATCTTTCTTAAGAATATTAATATGCCTGGTTCATCTGCAAGAAAGAATGGGCAATAGTGTATATTTAAAGAAATAAAAAGAGTAAGCTAAGCACACACTTAATTTCTTGCCAACATAAGGAAAATAGAAAGTTCATCCAATATAGCTTTTAAAGCCTTAAAATGTCCTAGAAATGTTATTTGCAATAGTTTTTTAAATATGTAGAGGTCAGCCCCAAAACTAATGGGAACATTGGGTTCAATCAATATTGCATTAATTTAAATTCTTGTAAATGTCATTCTCCCTATCCAAGCTAACCACAAAAATAACTCCTAACCAAATTTTCCAAGGGCACTGAACACACTGAAAAAAAAAAAAAGATGAAGAAAAATCAACAGAAAAGTGCACTGTCTAATTCTCACCTCTGGCTCTTCTGATCCATCCCCTCCAAGGGAAGTTTTCTGGAGAATATCAAAGACGCCATTACTGGATGCCCTTCTCTCTGCAGCAGGAGAGGCATAGATCTCCTCTGAGTCTATGTCTGCCACATGGAAGTGGCCAGCTTCTTCCTGGCTCCAATCTAATTCTTCTTCAGACTGCTTCAAAGAGCTACTGCTACTCTTAGGAACAATCCCGGCAGTTGATAGGCTGCTGGGCACGGAGGTATATGATGACTGGGGTCCAGAGTAAGGGCAACCCTCTGCAACCAAGGCCCCAGCGTCCAGAATATCAGGAACAGAGAGGCTCAGGCGGCGGTCCAGGTGATGAGTTGCCTGTAAGTCTAGGGGCTTGTTTGTGTTCTTTTTCACCTTCTTCTTGCTCAAGTTGATTAACAAAGGTCTGGTCCGCTGTTTTAATGAGCCCCAGACAGATGGTTTATCCAGATCCATGGCTGCATGAAGACTCAGGAATTCACTCCTTGAAACAGTATGCGTCTATGCCACACAACTTCATTGACACCTACAAAACAGAACAAAAAAGAGGGAACATGAATCTTCTCAGTGGAGTTACGACACATCAAAAGGGGAAACACTCCTGAAAATAGGCCACACTTTCCACTAAGTGATTGCATTTGAAACATTGAGAGATACAGTGTATAAACAGTAGGAAAAGAATTTTTGAAGGAACTAAATTCTTAAGATGTTTTATGAGAGTATTTACGGAAAAGTTAAAGCAATGGATGAAAAAGAAAAGGAAAGGAAAGAAAAAAATCTTTGTAAGAAAGCTACTTTCTTATTTTCTTTCCAGGGAAAACAGAGCTAAAGAGATTCACTAGACCTGAAACAGCAACTCTTCACCAACATGATCAAGGGGATGGCTGTCTACTTTTTTAAACCATAGGTCAACATATATTTTCTGTTCAGGGCCAGTAAGTAAATATTTCAGACTTTGCAAGCTAGTTAGTGTTTGACACAATGACTCAATTGTGCTCTCGTGGCACAAAAGCAGACACAGACAATACCTACATGAATGGGTGCTGTTGAGCTCCAATACAACTTTACTTATAAAAACAAGCAATGTTGTTGTTGTCATGTGCCGTTGAGTCGGACCCAACTCATAGCGACCCCTCCTTGGGTTTCCCAAGGCAGTATCACTACAGAAGTAGATTGCCCCATCTTCCTTCCGAGGAGTGGCTGGTGGGTTTGAACCACCAGCCTTCTGGTTAGTAGTCAAGTGCCTTAGGCATTATGCTACCAGAGCTCCTTGTAATTAGAACAAGCAATGGCTGTTGTTAGACACCCCTGCTTTAGCCATATCATCATCCTTTCCAAAGTTAAATATGTGTTTTGAAGGACAAATACACCTCCATATCAACTAGGAACTAGGAATCTATTTAGTGTTTTTATGTTTCTTATAAAAATAAGATTCACTCCAGGTACCCTGCTCCCCACTGTCTTTGGACCAGTAAGAACTCTTTCTGGGACCAGCTGCCTTTTTAATTGGAAGGAACTTCTCCCAAGTCCAGGAGATTTTCCCCCAGAGACCTTCTGGTGCAGCAGGAACTTCTGAGACTAGGCACGCCCCCCCTCAAACTGTGTTTTGGGCTGGCAGGAACTCTTTCTGGAACCAGGCGCCTTGCACCCTCCTGGCTGACTAGGCAGCACATGCCCAGGTGATCTGTCCTCCAGTTTTCAATCTTTCTCTCTCTCTCTCTCTTTTCTTTCCCTTTCCTGATTCTTAGGGTTTTGTTTTTGTTTTGTTTTCCTTGTTCCCTATTATCTTTCTTTTCTTCTTTTTGTTTTTACCCTATATTGTTTTTTCTTCTCTCATTTTCCTTATTTTGTCTTTGCTATTCTCTTTGTCTTGCACTCCTTCTTTTTTCCCCTCCCCAGCTTTTGTTTTGGTTTTTGTTCCCCCACCCTTTTTTTAAAAAAAAATCTTTTTCTTTTCTTTTATTTATTTTTTCTTTTTTTGTGATTATTGTTTTCTGACTTTTTTCTTCTATTTTTTGTTATTTACTGTTTTCTTTTTTGTTGTCCTGTTTGTATTTTGTGCTCTCTTATATGTATGTATTTATTTACATATATACATATATATGCATGTATGTTCTTGTTTTTTTGTTTGTTTTGTTTTTGTCCTAAATGTGAGAGAGAGCAATCACCTGAGAATCCCAGTTCTCAACCACAACCCAACCATATCAGCACCTCCCACAGCCCCATACATTGGGCAAGGGCCACCACATGCTTCTGCACCAATTGATCCATGATAGATACCAGCCCAACTCACATTCAACTGCTCCACACAAACAGTGAACAGAGAACTATGCATACATTTTAACATTCTATCACACCCAATAAGAGACAGTACCTAAGTGCTGCCAAACTAGCAAACAAAGTAGCACACCCATCCCACTCACACAGACATATAAAAACAAAAATGAATTGAAAAGAAAGAAAGAAAGAAACCCTAGGTGAACTGCATCAATATACAATCATCAATTAAATACAAACACAACACTATCACAATGTCTCAGAGATAATTGACAATCCTAGTTCACACAAAGAAACAAGATAAGGTATTACAAACAAGGGACCAAAATAAAGAGTCAGAAATTTCCCTGAGGAAAAAATGGTATTGGAATTTCAATCCAAAAGAATTATTTCTAGGTAACATCAATGGATTAAGAAAAAAAGGAAGGAAAACACAGAAAAAACTGTAGAAAAATTCAGAATACAAGAACAAACTGATAAAATAAAGGAAAAATTAGAAATCATACAAAAACAGAAAATAGAACTTTAGAATATTAATACTAAGATTTCAGAAATAGATAACACATTGAAAGGATAGAGGAGTAGAATCAAGGGAAGACAAGATTAGCAAGTGAAGACAAATTTCTCAATATATTTTGTTAGGGAACAATGAGAAAAAAGAGTAAAAAAAAAAAAAAAAAAAAAAAAAAAAAAAAAAAAAAAAAAGAAGGTGGGGACCAGGTTTGTGGGACACCAACAAGTAGAATAACTTTCTTTGATCAGAATTCCAGAACAGGAAGAGACAAATAAAACCACAAAGAAAATTGTTGAAGATTCTTTGGAAGAAAACTTCCCTAATAGAATGGAAGACAAGAAGATATATATTCAAAAAATTCAGCAAATCCCAAATAGGATAGACCTCAATATAATATCACAAAGACATAATATCATAATCAAACTTTCTAAAACCAAGAACAAAGAAAGGATCCTAAAAACAGGTCAGGAAAAACATAAAGTTCCCTACTGAGGGGAACTGATAAGACTAAGTGCTATGATTTCTTGGCAGAAACCACACAGGTGAGAAGGCAATGGGATGGCATATATAAAACACTGAATGAAAAAAATTGCCAGTCATGAATTATACACCCAGCAAAATGGTCCCTCAAATAAGATGGTGAAAATAGGGCATTGCCAGATAAACAGAAATTAAGGGAATTTGTAAAAAACAGACCAAACTTACAAGAGACATTAAAGAGAGTTCTTCAGATGGTGAACCAAAAGCTGAATAAAACAACCAATGATTAACACACATGATAACATCATCAAAAAACAATCCAAAATATAGAAGTATCCAAAGTGAAAATAAACTTACAAGACTGAAAACAGGGAACTAGAAACACCAACTTAAAAATGAGGACAAAAAAGAGAGAAAGAGAAGGAATAAATATTGTAGTTACAGAACTTCCAAATGCAAAGGAAGTCAAGGCAATTTCAAGATAAAATGGATTCTTTTAAATTTACAGAGAAAATAATAAATCAGAGGGTAACCTCAAAGAAAATTTATAAACCTTCTCATCAAAATATAAAAGTGGAAAGACATAAATACTTAGGAAATACTAAAATAACACAAACAATGGAAATGATTAAAAAAATCCATAAACAAATGGGCTCAGCACAAAAATTTATATGGAACAAAGAAACAAGCAGCACCACAAAAAAACACATAGCAAAATGACAGCAACAAATTTATACTTGCAGATAATTACACTGAATGTAAATGGATTAAATGTACCAAGAAAGGAACAGACTTGCAGAATGGATAAGAATACATAATTCAGTAATATGCTATCTGCAAAAGATACTCAACTCAGACACACAGACAAAAATAGAGTAAAAAATCAAAGGTTGGAAAAAAGTATATAAAGAAAATGGCAATCAAAAAAGAGCAGGAGTGGCAATATTAATTTCTGATAAATAGGCTTTGAGACAAAAACCACCATAAAAGCCAAGAAAAGACATTATGTAATGATTAAAGTGTCAAATGAACAAGAGGACATAAACATAATAAATATTTACGACCAATAAAAGGGCCATAAATACATAAATCAAACTTTAACAGACTTGAAAGAGAAACAGACAACTCTGCAATCATAGTAGGAGACTTTAATATACAATTTTCAATGAAGGATAGAACAACTGGAAGGAAACTCAAAAAAGACATAAAAGAACTAAACAATTCAATCAACCAACATGACCTTATAGACATTTACAGAGCACTTCATCCAACAACAGCAAATTATACATTCTTTTCCAGCAAGATGGAGCATTATCCAGAATAGATCATATGTTAGGCCACAAAGTAAGCCTCAGTAAGTTTAAAAGCATTGAAATACAGCAAAACATCTTCTCAGATCATAACTCATTTCTAATTAGATTGGAAATTAACAGTTGGAAGATCAAGGAAAAAAGCAAACACGTGGAAGCTTAGTCACATCCTACTTCCTGGGCAATCTATTTCAGTAGAGGTACTACCTCGGAAACTCAAGGAGGGATCTCTGTGACTCAGAACAGACTTGATGCAGTGAGGTCTTTTTTTTTTTTTTAAAAAAAAAAAAAAAACATACTAGGTAATAGAAATAAAAATATTCCTTGAATCAAACAAAAATGAAAACACAACATACCAAAATCATTGGTACACAGCAAAAGCATTGGTTACAGGTTAATTTGTAGCAATAAATACACCCATCAAAAAAGAAGAAAGAGCCAAAATCACCACCATAATCCAACATTTCCAACAATTAGAAAAACAACAGCAAAATATTCCTATAGTCACCAGAAGAAAAAAAAAATAACAAAGTTTAGAGCAGAAATAAATGACACAGACAACAGAAAAACAATAAAAAGAATAAACATAATTAAAAACATATATATATAAAACCAATGGCCAAGATTATATTCAAATGAGGAAAGACTGAAACCATTCCCCTTATGAATAGGTACCAGACAAGGATGCCCTTTAGTCACAACTTCTATCCCATATTGTATTGAAAGTCCCTGCCAGAGCAAAAAAGAGTAATAAAAACATTTAAATTGTCAAAGAAGAAGTAAAACCATTTCTGCTTGCAGATGATATGATCTTATACACAGAAAATCACAAAGACTAGTAAGAAAATTACTGGAACTAATTGATAGCTTCAGGAAAGTGACAGGATACAAGATCAACATACAAAAACAAGCCAGATCCATTTATAGTAATGAAGACAACTCTGAAAACAAAATCAGGAAAGCAATACCATTTACAATAACCACCCAAAAGATGAAACTAAGCTAATTGCCATCGAGTCAGATCCGACTCATAGTAACCTATCCTTGGGTTTCTGAGGCAGTATCACTACGGAAGTAGATTGCCCAATTTTCCTTCCAAAAAATTGCTGGTGGGTTTGAACTGCCAGTCTTCTGGTTAGCAGTAAAATACCTTAGGTATTACACCACCAGAGCTCCTGAAAAATGAAATACTTATGAATAAATACAACTAGGGACACACAAGACCTATATAAAGAAAACTACAAAACATTATATAACCAGATACCAAGCAGGACCTATATAAATGGAAGACTAACCATACTCATGGATAGGAAGGTTGAACATTGTGAAAATGTCAATGATTGCCAAAGTAATCTACAGATACAATGCAATCCTGATCCACATGCCACTATCTTTCTTTAAAGTGATGGAAAAACAAATCACCCACCTTATACAGAAAGGAAAGAAATCTTGGATAAGTAAAGTACTACTAAAGAAGAAGAAGGAGTTCTGGTGGTGTAGTGTTTAAGGTATTTGACTGCTAACCAGAAGGCTGGCTGTTGAAAACCACCAGCCACTCCTCAGAAGGAAGACTGGGTATTCTATTTCCATAGAGATACCGCCTTGGAAACCCAAGGAGGGGTTACAATGAGTTGGAACCGACTAGACAGCAGAGTCTAGTCACTAGAGTGAGAAAGAAGAAGGACAAAGTAGAAGGTCTCACACTCTCGGACTGCAAAACCTACTACACAGCCACAGTAATTAAAACAGCCTACCTAGCACTGGTAAACAACAGACATATAGACAAATGGAACAGGATTGAGAACCCAGAAATAAATTCATAAACTTATACACAGCTGATCTTTGACAAAGGGCCAAAACTCATTAAATGAGAAACAGATAGTGTCTTTAATAAATGATGCTGGCAAGACTGGATATCCATTTGCAGAAAAATGAAATAAGGCTCATACCTCACACCATATATAAAAATGAACTGAATTTGGATCAAAGACCTAAACAAAACCATCAAAGAAAAACTAGAGATAAATTTAGGAGTACTAACTCATAGCATAAATATACTATCAAACATAACTAAAAATTCACAAACAGCAGAAGACAAAACAGGTGATTGGAACATCCTAAAAATTAGACACTTAAACACATTAAAAGATTTCATTAAATGAGTATAAAGAGACCCCAAAGAATGGAGAAAAAAATTGTAAATGACATATCGGATAAGCGCTAATCTCTAAAATTTATAAAAGACTTCAAAACCTTAACAACAAAAAGACAAATAATTAATCCGATTAAAAAATGGACAGAAGACATGAACAGATACTTCACCAAAGAAGACATTCAGGTGGCTAACAAACACATGAAATGCTCATAAGCATTAGCCACTCCAAAACCAGACTACCAACCATCTAGTCGAATCTGACTCATAGAAACCCCCTTAGAGTTTCTAAGGCTGTAAATCTTTACAGAAATAGATTGCCTCATCCCTCTCCCATGGAGTGGCTGGTGGATTCAAACCACCAACCTTTTGGTTAGCAGCCCACAGCCTTAACCACAGCACCATCAGAGTTCTCTCATTAACCATTAGAGAGATGCAAATCAAAACAAGATATTGTCTCATCACAGCACTGATAGCAAAATTCAAAAGAACAGGAAACAAAAAAATACTGTCTAGGGCATGGAGAGATTGGAACTCTCATACACTGCTGGTGGGAGTATAGAATGTTACAGCCACTGTGGAAAATGGTATGATTCTCCCTTAAAAAAGCTGGAAATATAAATACCATATGATTCAAAGCAAATGGAAGAAATGACAAGATAAAAGAGCTGAACAGAAAATTTCAGCTCGAGCAGACAAAGCCAATTACTGTAATGAAATATGCAATGACCTGGAGTTAGAAAGGGAAGAACATGCTTGGCATTTCTCAAGCTGAAAGAACTGAGGAAAAAATTTAAGCCTCAAGTTGCAATATTGAAAGATTCTATGGGCATAATATTGAATGATGCAGGAAGCATCAAAAGAAGATGGAAGGAACACACAGAGCTACTGTACCAAAAAGAACTGGTTGATCTTCATCCATTTCAGGAGGTGGCATATGTTCAAGAACCAATGGTACTGAAGAAAGGAGTCAAAGTGGCACTGAAGGAATTGGCAAAAAACAAGGCTCCAGAAATTGACGGAATACCCATGGAGATGTTTCAACAAACAGATGCCCCACTGGAGGAACTTACTTGGCTATGCCAAGAGATTTGGAAGACAGATTTGGCCAACTGACAGGAAGAGATCCATATCTGTACCCATTCCAAAGAAAGGTGATCCCACAGAAGGTGGAAATTATCATACAATATCATTAATATCACATTCAAGTAAAATCTTACTGAAGATAATTCAAAAATGGTTGTAGCAGTATATTGACAGAGAACTTCCAGAAATGGAAGGATTCAGAAGAGGACATGGAACGAGGGATATCATCGTTGATGTCAGATGGATCTTGGCTCAAAGCAACGAATACCAGAAAGATGTTTGTTGTTGTTGCTATGTGCCGTCAAGTTGGACCCAACTCATAGCAGCCCCCTTGGATTTCCGAGGCAGTATCACTATGGAAGTAGATTGCCCCATCTTCCTTCTGAGGAGTGGCTGGTGGATTTGAACTGCCAGCCTTCTGGTTAGCAGTCAAGTGCCTTAGGCACTATGCTACCAGAGCTCCCAGAAAGATGTTTACTCCTGTTTTATTGACTGCAAAAGCATTTGATTGTGTGGATCCTAACAAATTGTGGAAAACATTGAGAAGAGTGGAAATTCCGGAACACTTAATTGTAGTCAAAAGGAAACTGTACGTAGACCAGGAAGCTGTTGTTTGAACAGAACAAGGGGACACTGCATTGTTTAAAATCAAGAAAGGAGTGTGTTAGGGTTGTATCTTTCACCATACTTATTCAATCTATATGCTGAGCAAATAATCTGAGAAGCTGGACTATATGAAAAAAAACATGGCATCTGGATTGGAGGAAGAATTATTAACAACTTGTGATACGCTGATGACACAACTTAGCTTGCTGAAAGTGAGAATGACTTGAAGCACTTACTGATGAAGTTTGAAGAATACAGTCTGCAGTGTGGACTACATCTCAATATAAAGAAAACAAAAATTCTCACAACTGGACCAATAAGCAGCATCATGATAAATGGAGAAAAGATTAAAGTTGTCAAAGACTTCACATTGCTTGCTTCTACAATTGACGCCAATAGAAGCAGCAGTCAGGGCATCAGACAACATATGTTGTTGTTGTTGTTATGTGCCATTGAGTTGGCCCCTACTCATAGCGACCCCTCCTCGGGTTTCCGAGGCAGTATCACTACGGAAGTAGGATTGCCCAACCTTCCTTCCGAGGAGTGGCTGGTGGGTTTGAA
>NW_006921606.1:16617347-16626154 GCF_000298275.1 Orycteropus afer afer
ATTGATGCTTTCTAATTGTGGTGTTGGCGAAGAATGCTGAAAGTACCATGGACTGCTAAAAGAACTAACAAATCTGTCCTGGAGGAAGTGCAGCTGGAATGCTCCTTGGAAAAATGGCCAGACTTCATCTCACATACTTTGGTCATGTTGTCAGAACGGACCATTCCCTGGAGAAGGATGTCATGCTTGGTAAGGTGGAGGGTCGACGAAAAAGGAGAAGGCCCTCAATAAGATGAACTGACACAGTGGCAGCGGCGATAGGCTGAAGTATAGCCAAGTATCGTGGAGCTGGTGTGGAACTGGGCTGTGTTTCATTCTGTTGTGCATAGGGTCGCTGTGAGTCAGAGATGACTTGACGGCACCTAACAGCAACAACAATATGATTCAACAATCCCACAACTATGTATATATCCTAGGGAAATAGCATCCATGACATGAACAGATATATGCACACCTATGATCACTGCAACATTATTCACAATAGCAGAAAAACAGAAACAACCTAAATGCCCTCTAATGGTGGTCTAGAGCAAAAAACTATGTTACACACACAAAAGAATATTATGCAATATTAAAGAGCAATGATGAATCTGCAAAACATAATATGGCTGAATCTAGAAGATATTATGCTAAATGAAATTAGTCAATCACAAAAGGACAAGTATTGTATAACACCTCTATTGTGAAAACTCAAGAAAGGGTTTTCATACAAAAAGAAACATTCTTTAATGGTTACCAGCTATGGGAAGGAAAGAGAGGTTAAGCCACTATCTAGAAGGCAGATAGATATTAACTTGGGTGACGGGGAAGGCAAAGGAAGAAAACGATCCAAAATAAATAATAAATGAGGAGACATATAAGATTGACTAGAAAAGGAGGGAGAACCACTTATAAAAATAGGAGATCTGTCTTTACCTCAATGCACTAGGCCAGAAAAAATAAGGACAATTTTATAATGGGACCCTTAACAAAACAAGTGCCAGAGCATCAACTTAAGAAGGTATGATTACAGAAAGTGTTTCCCACAAGCAGTTGCATGTGAATGATAGGAATGCTTGACAAATAAATAGCAATTATAGAACACAGTAAAGTATCCAATGTGGACAAAAGTGGATAATTTGAGCTATAATAGGTTAGACTCATGAGGGATCAAATCGAAATCTAATTTGGAGAAATAAACTCTTATAGTATGTGTCAAGCACCTCATAATAAATCCTCCAATAGGAAAAGAAACAGCGTAGTAAGGCCATTCTGATCTGACGTGTTTTAGGAAAAGAAAGGCCAAGAGACTTGGCAAAATTCATTTTGTAAGGGGCTCCAGACTTTTTTGTACCCAAGCCCAACATTCCAAGACAGGGCATGTAGTCAATTAGAAGAACTGTCTGGAGAACCCATAAATCATTAATCTTTTGAAATCTGGTGTTACATGACTCTACCGGCTTGTCTGATGACTCCCAGGCTTGGTGAGGTATCGTCCCAGGATGAACTGAGGATCTTCGGAATATAATGGAGGAGTGAAGAGTCCAGATTCCAGAGACAGACTCCCAACGCAGATTCTTGCTTTGCCATTCTAGTTAGATGTATGGCCACTGGCAAGTCACCTCTTTAAGTTTCATTTTCTCTGAGTAGGAATCTACTCAACAGCACACAACAACAACAGTAGGATTTGGAGTCCCTGGTTGGTGCAAATGGTCAACAATTTCAGCTGCTAACAGCAAGGTCAGAGTCCATCCAGAGGCTTCTCAAAAGAAAGGTCTGCTTATCTATTTCCAAAATATCAGCTATCAAAATCCCATGGAGCACCGTTCTATTCTGACACCCATGAGATGAGAATCACCTTCACAGCAACCTGTTTGGCACAAAGGGATTATATAACCCAGCTTACAGATGAAATGAAGTAATATATAAAACACAGTGCCCAGTGCAGAGAAAATATTCCTCAGAGGAAGCTATTTTTGGCATTATTGTTGTTATAATTCTTAGCTTTGCTATTTTGGGGCAAATTACTTCAGACTTCTATATCTCAGTATTATTCCCATTTTCCAGATGAGTTTAACAGTAACTATTACATAGGGCTGTTGTGAGTTAATACATATAAAGTGCTGAGAGTAGTGCTTGGCATATAGTAAGTACAGTATTAGCTATTTGGGGGATTACTATCGTTTCAATTATTTTATATAGAGCCATTTAAAAATATTTTACAACTTTTTCTGCTTTAAAAGTATTATCCTAAGCATAAATTTATGTTTCACACTAGCAGGACAGAAATACATTATTAAATTCATATTCCACAGATTGACTGGCAAATATAATAAAAAAGAATATTTCTATATTCATTTAGAAATATTTTTAGTCAATTAGCGTTTAATGGAGGTCAGTAGAGTAAAGGTCTACCTATACATAGGAACCCAAAACCCGTTGCCATTAAGTCAATTTCAATTCATAGTAACCCTATAGGACAGAGTAGAACTGCTCCACAGGGCTTCCAAGGCTGTAAATCTTTACGGAAACAGACTGCTTTATCTTTCTCACATGGAGCGGCTGGTGGGTTTGAACCACTGACTTTTTTGTTAGCAGTTAAATGCTTTATCACTGCACCACCAGATTCAAGAACAGCCTTTAAAATTCTTTCAAGGTAAAGTATTTTCTGCTTTTAATTTTCTGTTGAAACCAGTGTTTGCAGTAATGGAAGACATTTTGAATGAAATGGAGAAAATATTTTTGAGTTAATATGGATTTTGATATAATGGATGGGACATACATGTCCCAAGGGGTCTCTGCTGCTGCGGCTGGTGGGATGAGGCCCATTTCTTCAGATTTATGCAGTTACACAGCCCCTACCAGATAGCAGCATGCACTGAAAGTGGAAAAGCAGTTTCCCACTAAACTCCAGATGCAGAAAATGTAAATGATGTCTATATGTGCCACAGGTCATGAAAGGGTTAAGAAACAAGAAAAGTCAAGCCAACAAACATAGTCCATATCTGAAGTATTTATAGTTATGTTTGAGACTCAGAACAGGTTCTGAAGCCTTGAGGAATTTATCACCTAGATAGGAAACAAACCAACACAAAGGAAACATTCAAGTAAAATAATTTATGCTAAATTATTCTAATTACAGCCACCTACAAAGCTTTTGACAGAAGAAACACCATTCTGATCAAGGACATTAGAGCTGAAAATTTGAGGTAGGCAGGAACAACAACAACAACAAAAAAAGAACAATTTTAAATAACCAAAACTCTGTTATGATTAAAGTAATATGTATGGAATACATAAAAATGGAGAAGGTGGCCTGTGGCAACTAACCAAAACCGGTGATCCTGAGATTTGGAAATAACACATATGATCTGTGATGTCTGAATACAAAGGCAAAGAACAAAAGTGGTGGTAAACCCAATGTACTTGAAAATGGCAGAGGAGAAGCAGTGCTAACATCTCAATGGGAACAAAGTACTTAAGATGGACTCAGAAATGGAGTATTGCATGGATACTTAAGAGACAGATGGACCTAAGTGTGTTTAAATATAAGTTCAGGCCATCCCAAGATACAAACAAAATCCATTTCTACATGTGTCTTTAAGTTGAATTTGTAGGTAAATCAGTTCTTATTTAGCTTTGATTTAAGCAGCAAGCGAAGGTGATTGTGATGAAGAATTTGTTGCCGGTAAAGCTGGTTCAATTGTTTTAAAATAGGGGCGAGTTTATATAACACTAAAGAGCAAGTCTGAGTTTCCCAAGTTGGATATTTGTAACCCAAGGAGTTCCTGTAATAAGATTCAGAGAGACAGACAGATATATTACAGATATAAATTTCTGGTTCTATTATTTTTATTAGTTGCCATTAAGTCAGTTCTGTCTTGTGGCAAACTATGTATAACAGAACAAAATATACCAGTCCTATGCTATCTGCATGATCCCTGGTATGTTTGAGTCCATTTTTGTGGCTAATGTGTCAATTCGTATCTCTGAGGGCCTCCTTCACTATCACTGACCCTTGTATTTACTAACCATGATACTCTTTTCTAACAATTGCTTTTTCCTGATGATGTGTCCAAAGTAAGCAAGCCATAGTCTCACCACTCTTGCTTCTAAGGAACATTCTAGTTGTGTTTCTTCTAAAATTGATTTGTTTGTTCTTCACTTTGTTCATAAAGAACACTGAATACACCAAAGACTGCTAGAAAAATGAACAGGTCTGTCCTAGAAGAAGTACATCTGTAATACTCCTTAGACTGAGAATGGCCAGACTTCGTCTCACTACTTTGGTCACACAGTTAGAAGAGATCAGTCCCTGGAAAAGGATATCATGCTTGGTAAAGTAGAGGGTCAGTGAAAAAGGGGAAGACCTTCAAAGAGATGGATTAACACACTGGCAGCAAGGATGGCCTGAAATGTAGCAAAGACTGTGAGGATGACACAGGACTGGGTAGTGTTTCATTCTGTTGTACATATGGTTGTTATCAGTTGGAACTGACTCAATGACACCTAACACCACCAACACTAACACTATCGTTCAAATGCATCAACTCTTTTTCTGTCTTCCTTTTCCTTATCCAAGCTTCCACATTGGCGTGAGGAGATTGAAAAGGCCATAGCTTGGGTCACGTGCACCTTAGTCATCAGTGACATCTTTGTTTCTTAACACTTTAAAGCGGTCTTTTTCATCTGACTTTCCCAATGCAATATATTGTCTGATATATTGATTGCTACTTCCATGGACATTGATTGTTGATCCAAGTAGATTGAAATCATTGAGAGTTTCAATTTCATCTTCACTTTTCAGAATTTCTCAGAGGGATCCCTGTACCACCTGAAGCATACTCATCTAGGGAGTGAATTTAAAAACAGAAAATCCTGAGTTTTACTGCATATTATGAATCCAAACCCCAAGAATCTGTATTCGAAAAAGCCTACTTGGTGACTACTGCACACCCTAAAGATTAAGTATCAAAGTCCTAGAGAAAGAAACTTGCACCTAACCTTGGAGAAATTTGCCTCTTTTTTTTTTTCTTCCAGAAATGGTGTGTAAGAATTAACCTCCTCTGAAATGGAGAGGTTTGAAAGCTCTGTATCTGAGAAAAAAAGAATTTCGAAGAAAGTTGGGAAAAGTATGATGCAAACAAAGATGCATCTTTGAAGAACATGTTCTCTCAATTTTTTTCTTTTTTTCTCTCTCTATGCAGTAAAACTTCCCTATGCCAATAAACAATTTCTCCCTTTTTGGAGGGAAAAGGGAAAAGGATATCCTTTTTTTTTTGGAAGGGGAGTTGGTAGGATAATAATGAATCGTTATAATACATTCTACAGAAACACTGGACAGAAAGAATGGGTGTACTCACCATGACTGGACACTAACTGTTTTGATTTTTTTAAAAAAAGTGTATTTTTATGTTCTGTAAGAATTCCCAAGTGTATAGTAGAGCTGACAAGGGACAAAGTTGTAGTCACGTTTTGGTCACAGTCAGCTATCCAGAGGGAGCAAGTAGTTGAACCTGTGAGCTCGGGACCGTAGTCGCATCAAGCTCAATTGGCATAACACACCACACAAAACATTGTCCCACTTCCTACTTTGGCGAGTAGTGACTGGGATCTTAAAAGCTTGCAAGCAGCCATCCAGATGCAATGATGGGTCTCTCTTTATCCAGAGCAAAGAAGAAAGAAGAAAAACAAAGATACATGGAAACAATTAGTCCTAGAGACTGGTACACATGTGATCCACAGCCTATATGACTATAAGACCAGAAGAACTAGCTGGTCCCCGGCTACCACTGTCGACAACTCGGTGGGGGATCTATGTAGGAGATACTGGATAGAGAGGGAGAACAATGTGGAACAAAACTCAAAATCATTTGTAAAAAAAGGGGGGGGGCAGGTTTGCTGGTCTGATGGAGCCTGGTTAAACCACTGAGACTATGGCCCTTGGGGGCCCTTCAGGTCTGTAATTAAACCTACACTTGTGGCTTCCAGCCAAACAAAGGACAGGCATATAAGTTGAACATTTACTGTAGGGGGATACACTCCTTGGAGAGAACAATCATGGGAGAAAGAGGGCTGTTTATGCAGAGGGAGACAGCTTGAGGGACAGGAGTGGATGGAGGGATAGACACAGGGAGGAGGTAACCGTTGGGAGGAAGTGGGAGGGGAGCTGTTGCATTTGGATAAATTGTAGTCAATGTCATGAGACAAAGTGTATGTGAACTGCTGTATGGAAAATGAATTTGCTCTGTAAACTTTCACCCAAATCACAATTAAAAAAAAAAAAAAAAGCACTTAACAAGTTGTTCTTTGTTTGTTGGTTAGTTGGTTTTTTAATTTAATTTTTTTGAACCCACCCTGCTCTACCAGAGGAAGACCTGGCAATCTGCTTCCCTAAAGATAACAGCCAAGAAAACACTATGGAGCAGTTCTACTATCAATTCAAATGACTCAAATTACAAATCACCTCAATGACACCTAACAGTAACAACAGCAAAATTTACTCTTGCTTCTTTGGTGTACAGTTACATAAATTTTAATACATGTTGCCATCAAATTATAAAACAGAATAATCCTATTACCTAAAAAACTATTTTGTGCTACCCCTTAAGCATCATGTCCTTCCTCCCACCCCTACTTCTCCCCTCCGGCAACCTCTGACCTGTTCTCCACTTTTTAGTTTTGTCTTTTCCAGAAGGTCATATAAATGGAATCTTACAGTGTGTAATCTTTAGAGGCTGGCTTATTCATTCAGCATAATTTCTTTGAGATTTATCCAAGTTGTCACATGTGTCAGAAATTCATTCTTTTTCATTGCTGAGTAGTATTTCACTGTGTGAACAAACCACAGTTTGTTTATCCATTTACCCAGTGCAGGACTTTTGGGTTGTTTCCAGTTTTTGCCTACTACAAAGAAACTGCTATAATCACTTGTGTACAGGCTTTTGCATGAACATTCGTTTTCATTTCTCTGTGAAAAATTCCCAAGAGTATGATCACTTGGTCATATGTTAGGTTTCAGTTTATAATAAACTGCTATACTATAATCCAGAGAGGGAATTGCAGTATACCAGTTATTATGAGGGTTCCATTGTTGCATATTCTTGTCAGCGCTTGGCATTGTCAGTACCTTTTTATTTATTTTCTGATAAGTGAATAGTGTCTTTGCATTAGGGTTTTAATTTTCATTTTTCTAATTGCCAATGATATTGGAAACCTTTTCATTTAATTATTCACTAGTCTTATATTTAGTTTGGTTAATTTTTTATTCAAGACTTTGATTTTTTTTTTGTTTGCTTGTTTTATTGGGTTCAGTTCTGAAAGTTCTTTATATATTTATTATACAAGGCCTTTGTTAGAAACATAATTTGCAAATATTTTGCCCAGTTTGTCCTGGCCCAGGATCTGTTGCAGAGCAAAAGTTACTCACTTTTATGAAGTCAAACTGATGAACAGTTTTCCGTTATAGAATCCTTTGATGTTATAACTAAGAGATCTTTGCTTAATCCTAGTTAACAGAAGTTTTCTCCCATGTTCTTTCTTTTTTTTTTTTAATTTTATATTTTACACTTGGATCTATGATTCTGAGTTAACATCAATATAAGGTGTGGAATATAGGACAAGGTTCGTTCTTGCATATGGATGATAAATCATTCAAACACCATAGGTTGGAAAGGCTATGCTTTCCACATCAAATTGCTTTCACGACTTTGTCCAAAAACAAACAAAAAAAAGCCAGATTTGTGTCTGTCTATTCCTGGAGTCAACTGTGTTCCACTGATGTGTGTCTACCCCTTGTCTAACACCTGATTTTGATTACTGTAGCATTACACTCTTAAATTGAGCCATTAATTCCTCCAGATTTATTCATCTTTTACAACATATTTACCTATTCTAATTCTTTTGTACTTTAACAGAAATTTTATAGTGATGATTGCGAGGATGGTGCAAGACTGAGCAGCGTCATTCTCTTGTACATAGGGTCACAATGAGTCAGAACCAAAAGAACTGCGACTAACACCAACAACAATATACAAATTTTACAATAAGCTTGTCTAAATCTACAAGAAATCAGGTGGGATTTTTATTGAAATTATGTTCCATTTGAGGGAAAGAATCACCAGACCTGCAGGCTCGGGCCCATAGTCTCGAGACACATCATGCTCAATTGGCACAACATAGTACATAAAAATTTTGTTCTATATCATACTTTGGTGAGCAGTGACTATGGTATTAAAAGATTTTTTCTTTTGTTTGTGAGTTGAGTGAATGTTTACAGAGCAAATTCACTTTCCATACAGCAGCTCACATAAACTTTTGTCTCATGACATTGACTACAATTTCCCACAATACAACAGCTCCCCCTCTCACATTCTCCCCATAGTTACCATATTCTTTAGGGTATCCTTCCCTCTATGCACTCCTGCCCCCTGAGCTGTCTCCCTGTACATACACAACCCTTCTATTCTGCCATGATTGATCTTTCCAAGAAGTGTATCTACCTAATGTAAATGTTCAGCTTATATGCCCATCTTTTCTTTGGCTGGAAAACACAGGAATAGGTTTAATTCAAGACGTGAAAGGCAGCTAGGGGCCATAGTCGCAGGTTCCACCAGGCTCTATCAGACCAGCAAAACTTTTTTTTTTTTTTTTTAAATGATTTCAAGTTTTGTACCACATTTTTCTCCCACTCTATCCAGAACCTCCTATTGTGGTCCCTTTCAGAGGGGTCAGGAGTAGCTGCCGGGAACCATCTAGTCGTTCCTTTGGTGTCAGGGTTGTGGAGACCGGGGTTTGCATGGTCCATTAGTCCTTTGGACTAATTGTGT
>NW_006921606.1:16626254-16628777 GCF_000298275.1 Orycteropus afer afer
TTTTTTTTTTTTTTTAAATGATTTCAAGTTTTGTACCACATTTTTCTCCCACTCTATCCAAGATTTTCTACATAGATCCCCCTCGGAGTGGTTGACAGTGGTACCCAGGCACCATCTGGTTCTTCAGGTCTAATAGTCCTATAGGCTGAGGATCACATGGTTTACCAGTCACTTGGACTAATTGTTTCCATGCATCTTTGGTTTTCTTCATTCTTCTTTGCTCTGGACGAGGAAAGACCCATCATTGCATTTAGATGGCCGCTTGCAAGCTTTTAAGCTCTCAGTCGCTCCTCACCAAAGTAGGATGTGAAATAATGTTTTGGCACTGTGTTATGCCAATTGAACTTGATGTCCCCTGTGACTATGGTCCCAAGCCCACAGGTTCAACTACTTGGCCCCTCTGTGTAGCTGGCTGTGGACAAGAAGCAACCACAAACTTATCCCCTGTCAGCTCTGCTATATACCTGGGAATTCTTACAGAACATACAAATACATTTATAGAAACATTGTCTGCCAACCATATACTTGGTCTTGGGCACATTCCCTCCTGAATAGACATACCTAATAATTCAGCCTGTCCACCTATCTATCCACCCATATATCCATGTTTACCTTCACTGACAATGTAGTACTGTACATGCAAAAGGGTTCATCTTTGTTGGCTGTACCTACCATGTACCTCTCTATATCTTCCTCTTCCTCAATGCCACCGTGTTGACCACTCATATTTGGTACATTGACCTTTTCTTCACACAAATCAATACTTGTCTCTACTTATCTCACAGTGTCCCATGCCCCCACACACACACCTGGTAACCAACAAAGAAAGTTTCCTTCCATATATAAATCTTTCACTGACTTTTTATAATAATGGACTAATACAATATTTGTACTTATGTGTTTAAATTATTTCACTCAGGATAATGTACTCCAACTTCATCCATGTTATGCTGTGTTTTTTATATGCTATGTTATTCTTTAGAGTTGCATAATATTCCATTGTGTGTATGTACCACAGTTTGGTTATCCATTTTCCTGTTGGTGGGCAGATAGGTTGTTTCCATCTTTTGGCTATTGTAAATAGTGCTGCCATGAATGTTGTTGCTGTTGTTAGGTGCCGTCGAGTCGTTTCCGATTCATAGCGACCCCATGCACAGCAGAACGAAACACTGCCCGATCCCACACCAGCTCCATGATCCCTGCTATACTTGAGCCCATAATTGCAGTCACCGTGTCAATCAATCTTGTTGAAGGCCTCCCCCTCTTTCGTCGACCCTCCACCCTACCAAGCATGACATCCTTCTCCAGGGAATGGTCCCTTCATGGTCCCATGAATATGGGTGTGCATATATCTGTTTTTGTCCTGGCTCTCACTTCTTTAGAATATATACCTAGTAATGGAACAGTTGGATCAAATGCTATTTCTAATCCCAACTTTGAAAGTAATCATTATATTGCTTTCCACAGTGGTTGTATCATTTGACAGTCCCACCAGCAGTGTATGAGAGTCCCAATCTCTCTGCATCCTCACCAGCATTTATTTTCTGTCTTGTTGAATTTTGCTACTAGTGCTGGGGCCAGAAGACATCTCATTGTTGTTTTGATTTGCATCTCTCTAATGGCTAATGATCCTGAGCATTTCTTCAAATGTTTGTTGGTTGCCTGAATATCCTCTTTGGTGAAGTGTCTGTTCATGTCTTCTGCCCATATTTGAATTAGATTATTTGTCTTTTTGTTGCTGAGGTGTTGGAGTTTTCTATAAATTCTAGAGATAAGTCCTTTGTCAAATATGTCATCGCCAAACATTTTTTCCCAATCTGTAGTTTCTCTTTTGATTCTTTTGGAGAAGTATTTGGAAGCACATAAAAATTTAATTTTGAGAAGGTCCCATATATTGAGTGTTTCTTCTGCTGTTTCTGCATTTTGGGTTATGCTTGATAGTCTATTTATGCCATATATTAAGGTCCCTACATTTGCCCCTAGTTTTTCCTTGAGGAACTTTATAGCTTTAGGTTTCACATTTAAGTTTTTCATCTATCTGGAGTTAATTTTTGTGTATGGTGTGAGGTACAGATCTTGTTTCATTTTTCTGCAAAAGGATATCAAATTTTGCCAGCACCATTTATTAAACAGACAATCTCTTCCTGATTTAATGGATATCAGCCCTTTGTCAAAGATCAGCTGACTATAGGCTGATGGATCTATTTCTGGGTTCTCAATTCTATTCCATTGGTCTATGTGTCTTTCATTATACCAATACCAGGCAGTTTTGACTACTGTGGCTATATAGTAGGTTCTGAGATCCGGCAGTGTGAGACCTCCTATTTTGTTCTTCTTCTTCAATAGTGCTTTGCTTATCCAAGGTCTATTTCCTCTCCATATAAAGTTAGTGATTGGTTTTTCCATATCCTTAAAGAATGTTGATGGGGATTCCAGGGGCAAGATGGCGGACTAGGCAGAAGGATTGCACAGACCCTCTTCAACAAAGAAAAGGGAAACCAATAAATACAGACACAGAAGATA
>NW_006921606.1:16634776-16642609 GCF_000298275.1 Orycteropus afer afer
AAAAAAAAAAAAGAATGTTGATGGGATCTGGATTAAGATTGCATTGAACGTATAGATTGCTTTGGGTAGAAGTAATATTTTCACAATGTTCATTCTTCTTATCCACAAGCATGGTATGTTCTTCCATTTATGTACATCTCTTATGGTTCCTTGAAGTAGTCTTTTATAGTTTTTTTCTGTATGGGACTTTTGTGTCCCTGGTAAAAGTTATTCCCAAATATATATATATATATATATAGTACCTATTGTAAATGGTATTGATTTCTTTATTTCTTTTTTAGCAATTGTTTTGTCTCTGCTAGTGTAGAGGAATCCAAATGAATATTCATGTTGATCTGTCACTATACTAAATCTTTCAATTAGTTTCAGTATAATTTTTACTGAATCTCTTGGGTTTTCTAGGTATAGGATCATATCACCAGCAAATAGCAATAGTTTGACTCCTTCCTTACCAATTTGGATGCCATTGATTTCCCTTTCTTGCCTTATTGCCCTGGCTAGGACTTCCAAAAAATGTTGAATAGAAGTGGTGATAGAGGGTATCATTGTCTGGTTCCTGTTCACAAGGGAAATGGTTTCACTCTCTCCATCAAGAATAATTTTGGCTGTTGGTATTGCATATGTGCCCTTTATTATGCTGAGGAATGTCCCTGCTATTCCTATTTTGCTGAGGGTTTTGATCAAGAATCGGTGTTGGATTTTATCAAAAGTCTTTTCTGCATTTATTGTGGCTCTTTCCCTTAATCTTATTAATTATGTAGATGATGTTGATTGTTTTTCTAATGTTAAAGCATCCTTGCATACCTGGTATGAACCCCACTGGGCCATAATAAATTGTTCTCTTGATATATTGTTGGAGTCTATTGGCTAGGATTTGGTTATAGAATTTTGCATCTATATTCATGAGGAATATTGGTCTGTTGTTTCCTTTTAAGTGATGTCTTTGCCTGGTTTTGGTATCAAGGTTATGCTTGCTTCATAAAATGAGTTAGGGAGGGTTCCATCCTTTTCTTTGTTTTGGAATAGTTTGAATAGGATTGTTGTCAGTTCTCTGAATGTTTGGTAGAATTCTCCAGTGAAAACATCAGGGCCAGACTATTTTTGTTGGTAATTTTCTTTTACGACTTGTACAATTTCTTCTTTTGTAATGGATCTGTTCAGCTTTTCCACATCAGTCTGTGTTAGATTAGGTAAGTGGTGAATTTCTAGAAATCTTTCCATTTCTTCCAGATTTTCAAATTTGTTGGAGTACATTTCTTCATGTAGTTGTTGTTGTTATGTGCCATCGAGTCGGACCCGACTCATAGAGACCCCTCCTTGGGTTTCCAAGGGAGTATCACTACTGAAGTAGATTGACCAACCTTCCTTCCAAGGAGTGGCTGGTGGGTTTGAACCACCAGCCTTCTGGTTAGCAGTCAAATGCCTTAGGCACTATGCTACCAGAGCTCCCACATTTCTTCGTAGTATCCTGATATTATCCTTTTATTTCATTGGTTCTCTTGTGATGTCACCCATTTTGTTTCTTATTCATGTTATTTGTGTTCTCTCCCTCTTTTCCTTTGTTAAATTTGCCAGTGGTTTGTCAATTTTATTAATCTTTTGTGAAAACCAACTTCTAGTCTTGTTGATTTTTTTCTATTTTGTTTCTATTTTGTGTTTCATTGATTTATGCTTGAATCTTTATTATTTCCTTTCTTCTGGTGACTGTAGGCTTTTTTTAATACTCTTTTTCTAATTGTTGGAGATAATTGAGTTAAGGTATTGATTTTGGCTCTTTCTTCTTTTTTGATGTGTGCATTTGTTAATTGCCATAAATTGGCCTCTGATCACTGCTTTTACTATGTCCCAAAGATTTTGGTGTGTTGTTTTTACATTCTTGTTTGATTCAAGGAATTTTTTAATTTCCTTTTTCATTTCTTCTCTTACTCAATCTTTCTTAAGGAGGGTATTGTTCAGTTTCCAAGTGTTTTCTCTTTTTCCGTTGATCTTCCTATTGTTGATTTCTAATTTGATAGCATTATGATCTGAGAAGATGCTTTGCAGTACTTCAATGTTTTTAAATTTACTTAAGGCTTGTTTTGTTGCCTAACATGTAGTCTACCATGGAGAATGTTCCATATACACCAGAAAAGAATGTATATTGTGCTGTTGTTGGGTGAAGTGCTCTGTAGATGTCCATAAGGTCAAGTTGGTGGGTTGTATTGTTTAGCTCTTCTGCGTCTTTGTTGAATTTCTTTCCAATTGTTCTATCTTTCATTGAAAGTGGTGTCTTAAAGTCTCCCACGATGACTGTGGAGTCATCTATTTGCTTTTTCAACTCGTTTAAAGTCTGATTCATGTTTTTTTGGGTTCTTTCTTTGGGTCCATAGATACTTATTATGGTTATATCTTCTTGTTCAATTGATCTTATAGTCATTATATAATGTCTTTCCTTGTCTCATATTGTGGTTTTTATCTTAAAGTCAATTTGATCAGAAATTAATATTTCCACTCCTACTCTTTTTTGGTTGCCAATTGGTTGATAATTCTTTTTCCATCCTTTGATTTTTAATTTATTTTTGTCTTTGTCTCTAAGGTTTGTCTCTTGTAGACAGCATATTGATAGGCCAACTCTCTGTCTCTTGAGTGATGCATTTAATTCATTAGCATTCATTATAATTACCAACAAGTATGAATTGGTTGCTGTCATTTTGTTGTGTGTTTTTTCATTGTGTTCCTGGCTTCTTTGTTCCATATAATTTTCTGTGCTCAGCTCATTATGTTTATGAGTCATGTTATCATTTCCTTTGTTGCTACTATTTTAGTATTTGCTTGTCCTCTTTTTTTATTGTGATGTGAAGGTTTATCATTTTTCTTTGAGGTTACCCTGTGATTTATGATTTTCTCCCCAAGTTTAGAACAGTTCATTCTATTGTGAAACTCTCTTGACTTCCTCACCACTTAGAAGTTTGGTAACTACATTATTTTCTCCCTCTTCTTTGTTTACAATTGTCCTCATTTGCCAGTTGATGTCTCTGGTTCCCTGTTTACAATCTTGTAAGGTTATTATACTTTGGATACCTCCACAGCTACCTTGTTTTCTGGGTTATGTCATCTTTTGTATTAATGGTCAGTTTTTTTTTGTTTTTTGTTTTTTGTTTTTTTTTGCTATTATTGGTTCTCTGTTCAAAGGACTCCCTTTAGCATCTCTTGTAAGGTTGCTCTGGATTTAAGAAATTCCCTTGATTTCTGCTTATCTGGAAATTTAATTTCACCATCATATTTAAGGGACAATTTTGCTGGGTATATAATTCTCAGTAGGAAATTTTTCTCTTCTAGAGTTTTATATATACCATCTCTTTGCCTCCTCGCTTGCATGGTTTCTGCTGAGAAATCATAGCTTACTGTTATTGGTTGTCCTTTGTAAGTAACTTTTCATTTTTCCCATGCTGCTTTCAGGAATATTTCTCTGTATGTGGTTTTGGTGAGTTTGATGATGATAGATCTTGGTGATTTTCTTTTGGGGTCTATCCTGTTTGGGGTTCATTGGACTTCGTGAATGGATATATTCTCATCTTTCATCATATTAGGGAAGTTCTCTTCCAACAAATCTTGGACAATTTTCTCACTGGTTTTCTTTTTCTCTTCTTGTTCTGGAATTTATTACATGTAGATTATTCCTTCTGAGGGAGGGTATCCACATGAAACTTAGGCTTTCTTCATTTTGTTTTGATCTTTTTTCTGATCCCCCCCCAAAAAAAAACTATTCAGGTATTTGTCTTCAATCTCATTAATTCTGTCTTCCATTGTATCAATATTACCCCTTTGCCCTTTCAATGTGTTATCTATTTCTGAAAATTTAATATTAATCTTCTGGATTTCTAACTGTAGACTGTGTATCATGTCTAATTTTTCATTTATTTTGTCATTGTGTTCTTGTAATCTGTTCCAAAATTGTTCTAGGGTTTTGTTTTTGTTTTCTTTTATTTTGTCAGTGTTTTCCTTGGTCTGTCTCTCAATCCTTTGAAGATACCTGAATATAATTCTTTTGATTCTCTTATGAGGGAGTCCTAATGCTGCTTCTTCCTCAAGGATGTGTTCTGGGTCTGAAGCTTGCTCCCTAGTTTCTACCACTTTATCTTGCTTCTTTGTGTGGACAATGATGATCTGCTGTCTCTGAGACTTTGTGACATTGTTGTATTTAGATCTCTGTTAACTGTTTTTTAAAAGCAGCTAAGGGTGAGTCAGGTTCTTCTTGGTGGTTGTGTATCTTTGGCCAGTTGGTGGAGAAGGAAGTCGTGGCTCTCACTCATTAAGTGAACCTGCAAGAGTTGCAGGTATAGTTGTGTCATATGGGCACTGTTGCTGTTGCCCACTCAGACGAAAACATCAATTGAAAATCCACCAAAACAGTAAAAGCAAGTGGACAGAAAACACACTGCTTAAATACACAGGAATAATCACCGAAAAAGTTAAAAAACAAAACAAAACAGAAAAATAAAACACCACAATATTGGGGGGGAGAGGGCAATAAGAGAAAAAAGGTACAGTAGGAGAATAATGAAGAAAATAAATGGAAATAATGCAAAAAGAAAAACAAGGAATGAGTTTAACCATGAAAAAGTAAAAGATGGGAACCAGGAACAAGTAAGAGAGAAAAAACTGAAAACTAGAACCTGGGAAAGGAAGAATAAAGAATAATAATAGAGGAGAGTTCTGGTAAGATGGTGGACTAGGCAGAAAGACTGCACAGACCCTCTTCAACAAAGAAACAGGAAACAAATTAACACAGACATGGAAGATAATCCTGGACCCCTGAGCCTTGAAGGGAAGGATATAGAAGTGAACGAAACTCCAACTAGCAGAAGAATTTGCATGAAAATACCAAAAAAGGAGACATATGGAGCTGTGGTCTGGCAGTGATCCTGAGCAATCCTGATGGCACAGACAGCTTGGAGAGTGCTGAGTGGTGGTAGGACCTAAAATTAACCTAAAAATCAGCCCTGCTAACCAGAGACTGCACAGAGGACTGCTCTGGTGGCTGGGGAATAAATGGAGGAGAAGAGAAAGGCAGGCTGAGCTGTGGACTTTTGCCAGTCTGGAGGCCACTGCCATTTGAATGTCTACAAGCAGCCTGATCATTTTGGATATTTAAAGAGACAGTGCTAGCCCAGATTCCAGGGGCTTAAGAACAGGATCTGCATGACTGAAAAGGTGCGACATTCTTCTTGTTACTCTCATTGTTACTCTCATACCCCACACCCGCTTGGTGAATGGAGGTGAGGCCATATCCCACTCTCACCCACCTTCTGGGCCCACAGGAACTCCATCCCAGTCTGCGTGCTCAGACAGAGCCTGGGTGCCCTGCCCTGTCCTCCACCGATTTTTTTTCTCTTTTTTTCTTTTTCATTTCTTTTTTCTGGTATTTAGTTTGCTTGTATTTGTATGTTTTAAAACATCTATTATTATTAATACTTTTGACTATTATTCTTTATTCTTCCCCTCACAGGTCCCAGTTTTCAGCTTTTTTTCTTTTCCCTGTTCCTGGTTGAATTTTTTCCCCCTTTTTTCTCATGGTTAATGCTGTTTCTTGTTTTTATTTTTGTTTCTTGTTTTGCATTTTTTCCCATTTTTTTCTTCATTAGTCCCCTTCTCTACCTTTTTTCTCTTAGTGACCTATCCCCAGATATTGCAGATTTTCCTGGGTTTTTTTTTTCTTCTTTTTCCCTTTTGTCTTTTTTGGATACTGTTCCTGTGTGATTAGATGGTGTGCTTTTTTCCATGTGCTTTTAGTTTTTTGATGGTTATTCAATTGTAATTTTTGTCTAACTGAGTGGGAGAGAGCAACAGTCCCCATAAGAAACAACTACTCCCACACCTCCTACAACTTCACTTACTGAGTGAGAGACACTACTTCCTTCTCCACCAACAGGTCAATGATAAAAAACCACCAAGAGAAGTCTGAATCACCCTTGGCTGCTCTTCACAAACGGTTAACAGAGATATAAATACAACAATGACAAAAAGTCTTGGAGACAACAGAACACCACAAGGAAGGACATTATATAATGATTAAAAGATCAATTGAACATGAAGATATAACCATAATAAATATCTATGGACCCAAAGAAAGAACCCTAAAATACATAAATCAGATGTTAAAAGAGTTGAAAAGCCAAATAGATGACTCCACAGTCATAGTGGGAGACTTTAATACACCACTTTCTTTGAAAGATAGAACAACTGGAAAGAAACTCTACAAAGATGCAGAAGAGCTAAACAATACAATCCAACTTGGCCTTATAGACATCTACAGGGCACTTCACCCAACAGCAGCACAATATACATTCTTCGCCAGTGCACATGGAACATTTTTCATGATAGACCATATGTTAGGCAATAAAGCTAGCCTTTATAAATTTAAAAATATTGAAATACAGCAAATCATCTTCTCAGATCATAATGCTATCCAATTAGAAATTAACAATAGGAAGATCAACAGAAAAAGAGTGAACACATGGAAACTGAACAACACCTTCCTTGAAAAAGACTGGGTAAGAGAAGAAATAAAAAGTTGAAATTTGAAAATTCCTTGAATCAAATGAGAATGAAAACACAACATAACAAAATCTTTGGGACACAGCAAAAGAAGTGATCAGAGGTCAATTTATAGCAATAACAGCACACATCAAAAAAGAAGAGCCAAAATCAACTCTTAAAACCAACATTTCCAACAATTAGAAAAAGAACAGCAAGAAAAGCCTACAGTCACCAGAAAAAGGAAAATAATCAAGATTCAAGCAGGAATCAATGAAACAGGAAATAGAACAGCAATAGAAAAATCAACAAGACCAGAAGTTGGTTTTTCGGACAAATCAATAAAATTGACGACCCACTGGCAAATTTAACAAAGGAAAAGAGGGAGAGAATACAAATAACACAAATAAGAAACAAAATGGGTGACATCACAACAGAACCAACTGAAATAAAAATGATAAAATCAGGATTCTATGAAGAACTGTACTCCAACAAAGTTGAAAATCTGGAAGAAAAGGACACATTCTAGATTTCTAGAAACACATAATTTACACAGACTGATGTGGAAAAGTTGGACAAGCCCATCCAAAAGAAGAAATTGAACAGGTCATCAAAAAATTTGCAACTAAACAAAATCCTGGCCCAGACACTTTCACTGGAGAATTCTATGAAACACTCATAGAAGAACTGATACCAATCCTACTCAAACTATTCCAAAACATAGAAAAGGTTGGAATCCACTCTAACTCATTTTATGAAGTAAGCATAACCTTGATATCAAAACCAGGCAAAGACATCACTCAAAAGGAAAACTACAGACCAATATCGCTCATGAATAGAGATGCAAAAATCTTCAACAAAATCCTAGCCCATAAACTGCAGCAACATATCAAAAAAATCATTCATTATGACCAAGTGGGGTTCATATCAGGTATTCAGGGATGGTTCAACATCAGAAAAACAATCAATGTCATCCACCACATAAATAAAACAAAGGAGAAGAACCACATGATCATTCAATTGATGTAGAAAGGGCATTTGATAAAATTCAGCACCTATTCCTGATCAAAACTCTCAGTAAAATAGGAATAGAAGGGACATTCTTCAACATAATAAAAGGTATTTATGCAAAACCAACATCCAACATTATTCTCAATGGAGAGAGACTGAAACCATTCCTCTTGAGAACAGGAACCAGACAAGGATGCCCGCTATCACCACTCCTATTCAACATTGTCCTGGAAGTCCTAGCCAGGGCCATAAGGCAAGAAAGGGAAATCAAAGGCATCCAAATTGGTAAGGAAGAAGTCAAACTAT
>NW_006921606.1:16644809-16645634 GCF_000298275.1 Orycteropus afer afer
GAATCTGCAAAACACTGCATAACATGGATGAACTTGGAGGACATTATGCTGAGTGAAATAAGTCAATCACAAAAGGACAAATATTTTATTAGTTCATTATTTTAAAAGTCAAGGAAAGGTTTATCGATGGAAGGAAATTTTTATTGTTGGTTACAGGGTGGGGAGGGGAAGGAACACTGTTAGATAGATAGAGATAAGTATTGATTTGGGTGAAGAGAAGGGCAATGTACCAAATGTGAATGCTCAATATGGTAGCATTGAGGAAGAGGAAGACATAGAGTGGTACATGGGAGGTACAGACAACAAAGATGAACCCTTTTGCATGTACAGTACTGTGTTGTCAGTGAAGGCAAACATGGGTATACGGGTGGATAGATGGGTGGACAAGCTGAACTATTAGGTATGTCTATGAAGTGGGGCATGTATTCAAGAACATGTATAGGGTTGGCAGACAGTGGTCCTATAAGCTTATGTGAAGGATCAGAATTCCCAGGTGTATAGTAGAGCTGACAAGGGGAAAGGTTGTGGTCATTGCTTGGTCACAGCCAGCTACCCAGAGGGACCAAATAGTTCAACCTATGGGCTTGGGACTATAGTCACAGGGGGATCAAGCTCAATTAGCATAACATACTGTACAAAAAATTGTTCCACCTCCTACTTTGGCAAGTAGTGACTGGGATCTTGAAAGCTAGCAAGCTGCCATCTAGATGCAATGATGGGTCTCTCCTCATTCAGAACAAAGATGAAGAAAACCAAAAATTCATGGAAACAATTAGTCCTAGTGACTGGTACACCATCCGATCTGCAGCCTATATGACTATGAGA
>NW_006921606.1:16646134-16651037 GCF_000298275.1 Orycteropus afer afer
GGGAACTGTTGCATTGTGGTAAATTGTGGTCAATATCATGAGACAAAGTGTATGTGAACTGCTGTATCAAAAGTGAATTTTCTTTGTAAATTTTCATCGGAATCACAATAATCAAAAAAAAAAAAGAATAGTAAAAAGGACAAATAATTATAATCGTAATTTTAAAACAAAAACAAATGAAAAAAAAAATATGAGCAGGGTGGGGCAGGGCACTCAGGCTCCATCTGAGTACACAGACTGGGATGGAGTTCCTGCCAGGCCAGAAGGCAGGTAGGAGTGAGGGATACCCACATCTCCTTTCACCAAGAGGGAGTGGGGTATAAGACTAACAAGGAGAATATTGCACCTTTCCAGTCATTCACACCAGAATATCCTTGTGGTTCCTGGCAATTGGAGCCTATTCTTAAGTCCCTGGATTCTGGGAGAGCACTCTCACCTTAAATATCCAAAATTGTTGAACCACTTGTAAACATTCAAAATGGCTGCACCCTCCAGACAGGCAAAAGTTCACAGCTCAGCCTGCCTTCCTCTTCACTCCTTCCCCTTTTATTCACCAGCCACCAGTGCAGTCTTCTGTGCAGCCCCTGGCTAGCAGGGCCAATTTTTTGGTTAATTCTTAGGTCCTAACACTACTTGGCAATATCCAAGCTGTCTGTGTCATCAGGACCACTGACAGACCATAGCTATATGTCTCCGTTTTCGGTGTTTTCATGCAGGTTCTTCTACTAGCTGGAGTTCAGTCCACTTCTATATTCTTCCTTTCAAAGCTTGGGGCTGCAGGATTATCTACTATATCTGTGTTAATTGGTTCCACTTTTCTTGTTCAAGAGGGTCTGTGTAGTCTGTCTGCCTATTCTACCATCTTACTGGAATTCTCCTATGGTCTTAAAAGACTTTGAGCAGCCATCTAAGATGCAACTATTGATCTCCTCTCATCTGGAGCAAAGAAGGGTGAAGGAAAGAAAAGTCATTTAGAAACAATTAGTGCAAAGATATCATGGACCATGAGGACATCAGCCTTTATGATCCTAAGACTGGAAGAAGATGGTGCCCTGCTTCCAATGCCAACCTCTAGGAAGGGGATCAAAATTGGAGATCCTGAATAGAGTTGGTGGAAAAATGTGGAACAAAATTCAAAAGCACAAAATGATCACAATTACTGGTCTCATAGAGACTAGTGGAACCTTCCAGACTATGGCCCTGGGTTATCCATCAGGTCTGGAAATGGACTCACTTCTGTGGATTGGCTCTCAGCCAGACAGTAGAAAGACCTACAAGCAGAACATCTACCCCAGGGAGATACACCTACCACTCTAGGGAGATGCAACTTTTAGATCAATCATCCATGAGACATCAGAGAGACATTATTTACATAAAGGGAAAATTGAACAGATAGGAATGCATGGATAAGAAGGGCATACTGAAGGGGTAGTCATAGGGAGGAGAGGGGAGGAGAGTTTTTTTATGGTAGAGTATTATAATTGGAGCCGTAAAATCAAATGTGCATGAACTGTTGAGAGTAAAAGTCTGCTTTGTACATATTCACCCTGGTCACAATAAAAAATAAAGTATGTTCAATCTGTATGTAAATCAGTTCGGGAGTATTGATATCCTAACTACATTGAGTTTTCCAATTTATGAACATGTATGTCATGATATGTCTCTCCATTTATTTATGTTTTCTTCACTTTCTGTCATTAGCTTTTTTTTTTCTTGTTTGTAGTCAACATATCCAGTACATTATTTCTTAGATTTATATTTAAGTATTTCAGTTTCTTCTTCTTCTTCTTTTTTTTTTTTTTGGTTTCTTCTTCTTCTTCTTCTTCTTTTTTTAATTGTGATTTGAGTGAAAGCTTACAGAGCAAATTCACTTTCCATACAGCAGTTCACATACACTTTGTCTCATGACATTGACTACAATTTACCCAATGCAACAGCTCCCCTCCCACTTCCTCCCAGTAGTTACCTCTTCCCTGTATCCATTCCGATAAGCACTCCTGCCCCCTGAGCTCCCTGCCCACAGTCTCCCTGTGCATAAACAGCCCTTCTTTCTTCCATGATTGTTCTCTCCAAGGAGTGTATCTACAGCAAGTAAATGTTCAACTCGTATGCCTGTCTTTTGTTTGGCTGGAAGCCAAGGATGTGGGTTCAATTCCAGACCTGGAAGGCAAGTTGGGGCCATAGTCTCAGTGGTTCCACCAGGCTCTATCAGACCAACAAACCTGATCCCTTTTTTTTCCCCCCCAAATGATTTTGAGTTTTGTTCCACGTTTTTTCCCTCTCTATCCAGGGTCTCCTACATAGATCTCCAAGTGGTTGACAATGGTAGCTGGGCATCATCTAGTTCTTCTGGTCTTATAGTCGTATAAGCTGGAGATTGCATGGTGTATCACTTGCTAGAACTAATTGTTCCCATGAATGTTTGGTTTTCTTCATTCTTCTTTACTCTGCATGAGGAAAGACCCAATGTTGCATACAGATGGCTGCTTGCAAGCTTTTAAGATCCCAGTCACTACTTGCAAACCTAGGATGTGGAACCTGCACAGTATGTCATGGCAATTGAGCTTGATGTCCCCTGCGACTACGGTGCCGAGCCCACAGATTCAACTACTTGCTCCCTCTGGGTAGCTGGCTGTGACTGAGAGGTGACTACAAACTTGTCCCTTGTCAGCTCCACGATACACCTAGGAATTCTTACAGAACATACAAATACACTTGTAAAACCACTGTCTGTCAATCCTATACACGATCTTGGGCACACTCCCCGCTACATAGACATACTTAATAGTTCAGCCTGTCCATCCATCTACCCCCCTGTATACCCATGTTTGCTTTCACTGACAATTCAGTACTGTATGTGCAAAAGGGTTCATCTTTGTTGTCTGTATTTCCCATGTACCTTTCTATGTCTTCCTCTTCCTCAATGCCACCATATTGATCACTCACATTTAGTACCTTGCCCTTCTCTTCACCCAAATCAATACTTATCTCTACCTATCTAACAGTGTTCCCTCCCTCCCTTCCCACCCCTGATAACCAACAAAGAAAATTTCCTTCCATAAATAAACCTTTCCTTGACTTTTACAATAATGGAATAATACAATATTTGTCCTTCTGTGATTGACTTATTTCACTCAGCACCCAGCATAATGTCCGTCAAGTTCATCCACATTATGTTGTGTTTTGCAGATTCTACATTATTCTTTAGCACTGCATAGTATTCCATTGTGTTTATGTACCATAGCTTGGTTATCCATTCCTCAGTTGATGGACATCTAGGTGGTTTCCATCTTTTTGCTATTGTAAATACTGCTGTGATGAACATGGGTGTGCATATGTCTGTTCTTGTCATTGCTCTCACTTCTTTAGGATGGATACCTAGTAATGGAATGGCTGGGTCAAATGGTATTTCTAATTCCAACTTTTTAAGGAATTGCCATACTACTTTCCACAATGGTTGTACCATTTTACAGTCCCACCAGCAGTGAATGAGAGTCTCATTCTGTCCACATCCTTGCCAGCATTTGTTATTTTCTATCTTGTTGAATTTCTGTACTTGTGTTGGAGCAAGTTGGTATCTCATTGCTGTTTTGATTTGCATCCCTCTAAAGGCTAATGATCATGAACATTTCTTCATGTGTTTGTTGGCCGCCTGAATATCCTCCTTGGTAAAGTGTCTATTCATGTCTTCTGCCTATTTTTAATTGTATTATTATTATTTTTTTATTGAAGTGTTGGAATTCTCTATAAATTCTAGATATAAGTCTCTTGTCAGATACATCATTGCCAAACATTTTTTCCCTATCTGTAGTTTCTCTTTTTACTCTTTTGGAGAAGTCTTTGGAAGCAAATAAAAATTTAATTTTGAGAAGGTCCCATTCATCAAGTGTCTCTTCTGCTGTTTGTGCACTTTGGGTTATGCTGGATAGTCTATTTATGCCATATATTAGGGCCCTTTATTTGCCCTTAGTTTTTCATTGAGGAACTTTATAGTTTTAGGTTTCACATTTAAGTCTTTTATCCATCTGGAGTTAATTTTTATGTATAGTGTTAGATACAGATCTTGTTCATTTTTCTGCAAATGAATATCACCACTTGCACTACAGTGGTGCTGCAAATGCCAGCACCATTTATTAAACAAGCATTCTCTTCCCCATTTAATGGGTTTAGCCCTTTCTCAAAGATCAGCTGATCATAGGTCAGTGGATCTATTTCTGGGTTCTCAATGCTATTCCATTGGTCTATGTGTCTATCATTGTACCAATAGCAGGCAGTTTTGACTACTGTGGCTGTATAGTAGGTTTTGAGATGCAGTAGTGTGAGACCTCCTACTTCTTTCTTCTTCTTCATAGTGCTTTGATATCTGAGGTCTCTTTCCTTTCCATATAAAGTTAGTGATTGGTTTTTCCATATCCTTAAAAAATGTTGATGGGATCTGGATTGGGATTGCATTGCATATATAGACTGCTTTGGGTAGAATTGACATTTTCATAATGTTTAATCTTCCTATCCATGAGCATGGTTTGTTCTTCCATTTATGTAGCTCTTTTATGGTTTCTTGAAGTAGTTTTTATACTTTTCTTTGTACAGGTTTTTTTGTGTCCTGGTTAAATTTATTCCCAGGTTTTTTTTTTTTTTTTTGGTAGCTATTGTAAATGGTATTAATTTCCTTATTTCTTTTTCTGAAATCTCTTCGCTGGTGTAGAGGTATCCAACTGATTTTTGGAAGTTGATCTTGTATCCTGGCACAATGCTAAGTCTCTCAATTAGTTCCAGTATATTTTTGACTGAGTCTCTTGGTTTTTCCAGGTATAGGATCATATCATCAGCAAATAGGGATAGTTTGACTTCTTCCTTACCAATTTGGATGCCTTTGATTTCCCTTTCTTGCCTTATGGCCATG
>NW_006921606.1:16651892-16663445 GCF_000298275.1 Orycteropus afer afer
CATAGTATCCTGATATTATCCTTTTTATTTCAGCTGGTTCTGTTGTGATGTCACCCATTTCATTTCTTATTCATGTTATTTGTATTCTCTTCCTCTTTTCCTATGTTAAATTTGCCATTGGTTTGTCAATTTTATTAATCGTTTCAAAAAAACAACTGGTCTTGTTGACTTTTTATGTTGTCTTTCTATTTTCTGTTTCATTGATTCCTGCTTGAATCTTTATTATTTCCTTTCTCCTAGTGACTGTAAGCTTTTCTTGCTCTTCTTTTTCTAATTGTTGGAGATGTTGATTGAAAGTGTTGATTTTAGCTCTTTCTTCTTTTTTGATGTATGCATTTATTGCTATAAATTGGCCTCTGATCACTGCTTTTGCTGTGTCCCAAAGATTTTGGTATGTTGTGTTTTAATTTTCATTTGATTCAACGAATTTTTGAATTTCAATTTTTATTTCTTCTATTATCCCATTTTTCTTAAGGAGAGTGTTGTTCAGTTTCCATGTGTTTACTCTTTTTTTGTGGATCTTTCTATCGTTGATTTCTAATTTGATAGCATTATGATCGGAGAAGATGCTTTGCAGTATTTCAATGTTTTTAAATTTATTAAGGCGTGTTTTACTGCCTAACATATAGTCTATCAGGGAAAATATTCCATGTGCACTGGAAAAGAATGCATATTGTGCTGTTGTTGGGTGAAATGCTCTGTAGATGTCTATAATATCAAGTTGCTGGATTGAATTGTTTAGCTCTTCTGCATCTTTGTTGAGTTTCTTTCCAGTTGTTCTATCTTTCATTGAAAGTGGTGTCTTAAAGTCTCCCACTAGGACTGCAGAGTCATCTATTTGCCTTTTCAACTCTTTTAAAGTCTGATTTATATATTTTGGGGTTCTTTCATTGGGTCCACAGATATTTATTATGGTTATATCTTCTTGTTCAATTGATCCTTTAATCATTATATAATGTCCTTCCTTATCTAGTATGGTAGTTTTTGTCTTAAGTCAATTTGATCAGAAATTAATATTTCCACTCCTGCTCTTTTATGGTTGGTATTTTCTTGATATATCATTTTCCAACCTTTGATTTTTAGTCTATTTTTGTCTTTGTCTCTAAGCTGTGTCTCTTGTAGACAGCATACTGATGGATTTGGTTTTCTTATCCAGTCTGCAACTCTCTGTCTCTTGAGTGGTATATTTAATCCATTAACATTCAGCGTAATTATCAACAAGTATGAATTTGTTGCTGTCATTTTGTTATGTGTTTTTTCATGTTGTCCCTGGTTTCTTTGTTCCATATTATTTTCTGTGCTGAGTTCATTATGTTTATGAATCATGTTATCATTTCCTTTGCTACTGTTGTTTTAGTATTTGCCGAATATTTGTGCTTGTCCTCTTTTTATTGTGATGTGAAGGTTTATCATTTTTCTTTGAGGTTACCCTGTGATTTATAATTTTCTCCCTGAGGTTAGAACAGTCCATTATACTTTGCAACTCTCTTGACTTCCTCATCATTTAGAAGTTCTGTAATGGCACAGTATTTTCCCTCTTTTTGGTTTGCCAATTGATGTCTCTGGTTCACTTTTTACAATCTTTTCAGTTTATTTTACTTTGGATAGGAGCTCTGGTAGCATAGCCTATGGTACTTGACAGCTGTGGTTTCTGGGTTATATCATCTTATGTATTAATAGTCCAATGTTGTTTGCTACTTTTGGTTCTGTGTTCAAAGGACTCCTTTTAGTATCTCTTGTAAGGTTGGTCTGGTTTTAACAAATTCCCTTAATGTCTGCTTATCTGGAAATCTCCTAATTTCACCATCATATTTGAGGGACAGTTTTGCTGGGTATATAACCCTTAGTTGAAAATTTTTCTCTTTCAGGGTTTTATATACACCATTCCATTGCTTTCTTGTTTGCATGGTTTCTGCTGAGAAATCAGAGCTTATTCTTACTGGTTGTCCTTTGTAAAACTTTTTGTTTTTCCCATGCTGTTTTCAGGATTCTTTGTTTGTCTTTGTTTTTGATGCGTTTATGATGATATTTCTTGGTGATTTTCTTTTGGGGTCTATCCTGTTTGGGGTTCGTTGGACTTCCTTAATGTATATATTCTCATCTTTCATCATATTAGGGAAGTTCTCTTTCAATAAATCTTGGACAATTTTCTCAGTGGTTTTATTTTTCTCTTCCTGTTTTTGCATTCCAATGACACATAGGTTATTCCTTTTGATGGTATCTCACATGTAACTTAGGCTTTCTTCATTTTGTTTTGATCTTTTTTCTCATTGATCTCTTTCCAAAAAATTATTCAGTATTTGTCTTCAATCTCATTAATTCTGTCTTCCATTGCATCAATTCTACTTCTTTGTCCTTTAAATCTATTATTTATTTCTGTCAATTTAGTATTAATCTTCTGGATTGCTATTTGTACATTTTGAATCATTTCTAATTTTTCATTTATTTTGTCATTTTGTTCTTGTATTTTCTTACAAAATTAGTCTAGGATTTTGTCTGTGTTTTCCTTGATCTGTCTCTCAATACTTTGAAGACATCTATATATAATTCTTTTGAATTCCTTAACAGAGAGTTCCAATGCTGCTTTTTCCTCAAAGATGTGTTCTGGGTCTGCTTCCCACTCTCTTGTTTCTACCACTTTATCTTTCTTCTTTGTGTGGACTGTGAGGGTCTGTTGTCTCTGAGACATTGTGACATTGTTGTATTTGGGTGTCTGTTAACTGTTTGTGAAGAGCAGCTATGAGTGAGTCAAGCTCTTCTTGGTGGTTGTTTATTGTTGGCCTGTCGTTGGAGGAGGAAGTGGTTCTCACTCAGTAAGTGAAGATGCAGGACGTGTGGGCATAGTTGTCTCATATGGGGACTGTTGCTGTCTTCCAGCCCATTAGAAGAAAATAACAATGGAATAGCCATCCAAAAAGTAAAAGCAAATGGACAACAACAACAACAACAACAAAACAGTATAGTCACACAGAAACAGTAATCGAAAAAAAGAAAGAAAGGCAAAAAAAAAAAAAAAAAACCACAATATCTGGGGAGAGGGCAATAAGAGAAAAAAAGGTAGAGAAGAAGAATAATGAAGAAACAAAAATGGGAAAAATTCAAAAAAGAAAACAAGGAATGAGGTTAACTAAGAGAAAGAAAAAAAATGCAACCTGGAGCAGGGAAAATAAAAAAGCTGAAAGCTAGAACCTGGGAAGGGAAGAATAAAGAATAATAATAAAAAGGACAAAAGTAATAATAGTTTAAAAATAGACAAAAACAAACAAACTAAAAAAAAGAAATTGGGCAGGGCGAGGCAGGGCACCCAGGCTCTGTCTAAGCACACAGACTAGGATGGGATTCCTGCCAGTCTAGAAGTAGGGTCAGAGTGAGGGATGGCCTCACCTCTGTTCATCAAGACGGTATGGGATATAAGAGTAACAAAGGGAAGGTTGCACCTTTCCAGTTGCCCACGTACAGAATGTCCTTGTGGTTCCTGGCAAGTGGAGCCTGTTCTTAAGTCCTTGTAATCTGGGAGAATGCTGTCCTTTTAAATATCAAAATGGTCAAACCACTTGTAAACATTCAAAATTATTGCACCCTCCTGACAGGCAAAGTCCACAGCTCAGTGTGTCTTCCTCTTCGCTGCTTTCTCTTTTATTCACCAACCACCAGAGCAGTCCTCCCTGCAGTCCCTGGCTAGCAGGGCTGATTTTTAGGTTAATTCTTAGGTCCTACCACCACTTGGCAATATCCAAGCTGTCTGGACTGTCAAGATTGCTGCCAGACCGCAGCTCCATGTATCTCCTTCTTTGGTGCTTTCACGCAAATTCTTCTGCTAGTTGGAGTTTAGTCCACTTCTAAATCCTTCCCTTCAAAGCTCAGGTGTCCAGGATTATCTTCTGTATCTGTATTAATTGGTTCCCCTTTTCTTTGTTGAAGAGGGTCTGTGGAGTCTTTCTGCCTATTCTGCCATCTTACCGGAACTCTCATTATATTTAAGTATTACATTTTTATTGAAACTATTTAAATGGTATTATTTTTTTCATTTCTGTTTTCAATTTTATATTACTAGTATTTAGTAACATAATTGAATGTTTTATGTTGGCCTTATGTCCTATGAACTTGTTAACTCACTTAGTTTTAAAAGCTTCCATTAGCTCCCTTGAGATGTTCTACTTAGAAAAGAATGTTGTTTGTACATAAAGATATTTTTATTTATACCTGTCCAATTGATACACCATTTATTTATTTTTCTTGCCTTATTGGACTGCCTAAGTGCCTAAAGCATTTGACTGCTAAGCAGAAGGCTGGTGGTTCAAAACCATCAGCCACTCCTTGGAAGGAAGGGCAATCTACTTACATAGTGATACTACCTCAAAACCCAAGGTGGAGCCACTATGAATCAGATCTGACTCTACGGCAGTGAGTTTGGTTTTAATTTGATGTCTACTTTGCCTGATTTTAACACAGGCACTCTAGATTTCTTTTTATTTCTGTCAGTTTGGTATATCATTTTCCATCCTTTTGCTTTTAATCTACTTATATAATTATATATGAAGTAAATTTGTTGTAGAAGACATTTAGCTTAATGTGATCTGACAATCTCTATCTTTTAATTGGTTCATTTACACCATTTACATTTAATGTTTTTATTGATATATTTGGATTTAGATCTGCCATTTTATTGTTTTCCACTCATGCCCTGTATTTTGCTCCTCTCATTCCCCTTTCCTTCACTCTTTACAGTTATTTAGCACTATTTAGTGTTTTGTTCTAATTTCAACTGATTATTACTATATTTCTTTGTATAATTTTTTAGTGATTGCTTGGAAACTCAAGGAGGAGTCATTATGAGTTAGGTCTGACTCCATGACACACAACAACAATGACTAGTGATTAGAACATGTATAGGTAACTTTTCACACTCTACTTTGAATCCATATTTTACCACTTCAATTGGAATGAAGACGCCCTACCAGTTGGATTAGTTTTCTATTGCTGCTGTAACAAATTACCACAATCTTAGTAATTTAACAAGACAAATATATTATTTTACAGTTCTGGGGGTCAGAATTCCAATATAGGTCACATGTGGCTAAAATCAAGGTGTTGAAAGGACTGCTTTACTTCCTGAATGCTCTAAGACACAATCTGTTTTTGTTCTTTATGGTTGTTGGCAGAATTCAGTTCCTTCTGGTTACAGGATTGAGGTCCCCATTTTCTTCCTGGCTTCTTTGGCTGCCAGGTGAGGGTCATTCCCAGGTTCTACAGTTACCCACATTCCTTCACTAGTGGTCCCTTGATCCATATTCCAAGCCAGCAAGTCAAGTACATCTCACACTGCAGCTCTCAGACCCACTATTCTTCCTTCCCCTTACAGTTTTAACAACTCATGTAGTTTAATTAGGCCCATCAAGATAATGTAGGGTAATGTCTCCATCTCAAGGTCTGTAATGTTAACCACATCTTCAAAATCATTTTTACCATACAAAGTAACATATTTACAGGTCCTGGCTTCTTTGTTGGGACATTAGTCTGCCTCCCATAAAACCACATAGATTCCCTCATCTTCTCCCCTTTATAAATTTTCTTATTAAAAAACAAACAAACAAACAAAAAAACCACCTCACTGCCATCAAGTTGGGTCCCACTCGTAGTGACCCCTCCTTGGGTTTCCAAGGCAGAATTACTGCAGAAGTAGATTGTCCAGTCTTCCTTCTGAGAAGTGGCTGGTGGGTTTGAACTGCCAGGCTTCTGGTTAGCAAACCCTTCAATTGCCTTGTGGATTACATATAAATACACTGAAAACTCTCGTAAGATAATGTTTAACTTTTTATTTTAACCAGGAAACATCTTTTAAATAAATTCAAGAGGAAAATAAAAGTCTCCATTTCCTCCATTCTTGATATCCCAAGTTTCCCTGAAATATAATTTCCCATGTGACTAAGAATTCCTTTAATTATTTTATAGCAGTTCTGCTAGTTACACATTCAGTTAGGTTTAGTTCATCTAAGAATATCTTTATTTAACCTTCATTCCTGGACGATCTTTGCTGAAATCTGAGTTTACAGATCTTTTCTTTTATAACTTTAAAATTGATGTGCCATTTTCTTCAAGCCTCTATGATTTCTGATGAGAAATATCAGTCATTTGAATCATTGCTCCAATATAGATAAGGTGTTGTTTCTGACTGCTTTTAAGCTTTTTTCTTTTCTTTTTTTTTTTTTTAATCTTTATTTTCCAGCAGTTTCATTGTCATGTGTCTGGGAGTGCATTTCTTTGTATCCTTTTTGATGTTACCTTAATTTTTTTGTTGTATAGATTTATGCCTTTTGCCAAACTTATAAAGTTTTTAGCTATTATTTCTTTAAGTATTTAAGAATTCTTCCCTTTCTTCTTTCCTTCTTGAACTCCAATCATACAAATATTAATCCTGGACATTTCTTGTCATCTTATGAAATGGTATCTGGGACTTGGAGTCTGCTTTTCACTTGGATGTGGCTCTATATTAAAGCCTGGGCCTGAGATGGCAGGCCCAGGGCTTGGAGGCTACATTTCACTTGGGTGTGACTCTTTCTGAAGGCAGGGGCCTGAGGCAGACAGAACACGGGCTTGAAGGCTGCTTTTTGATTGGGTGTGGCTCTGCATTAAGGCCGGGCCTGAAGTAGGCAGGTGCAGAGGGGTTTGGAACTACTAAGGGTAATGAACTTGTCCATCAGTTTGTCATCCTGTGGTGGCTTACATGTTGCTGTGAGGCTGGAGGCTATGCCACCATGTTGCAAAATGCCAGCAGGGTTACCCATGGTGGACAGGTTTCAGCAGAGCTTCTGGGCTTAGACAGACTTGGAAGAAGGAAGAGGCCATCTACTTCTCAAACAATTAGCCAGTGAAAACGTTATGAATAGCAGTGAAACACTATCTGATTCCTAACTGGAAAACTTTATGAATAGTCCTGAAACACTGTCTGTCATAGTGTCAGAAGATGAACCCAACAGGTCAGAAGGCACTCGAAATCTGACTGGGAAAGAGCTGACTCCTCAGGGTAGAGATGACCTTAACAATATGGATAAAGTAAAGCTTTCAGGCCCTCCATTGTCTGATGTGGCATGACTCAAAATGAGCAAAAAGAGATGCAAACATCCATTAATAATTGGAACATGGACTGTACAAAGTATGAATCTAGGAAAATGGAAAGTTTTCAAAAATAAAATGGAACACATAAAGATCAATATCCTAGGCATTAGTGATCTGAAATGGACTGGTTTTGGCCATTTTGAATCAGATAACCATATGACCTACTATGCCAGGAATGACAAATTGAAGAGGAATAGTGTGGCATTCATTGTCATAAAGAGTGTTTCAAAATCTGTCCTGACTGAAGTACAATGCTGTGGGTGATAGGATAATATACATACGCCTACAAGGAAGACCAATTAATACTATTATCAAATTTATGCACCAACCGACAAAGCCAAAGATGAAGATATTAAAGATTTCTACGAACTTCTGCAGTCTGAAATTGATAGAACATGCAATCAAGATGTGTTGATTATCACTGGTAACTGGAATGGAAAAGTTGAAAACAAAGAAGAATTACCAGTAGTTGGAAAATATGGCCTTGGTGAGATAATGCTGGTGATCGCATGATAGAATTTTGCAAGACTAACGACTTATTCATTGCAAATACCTTTTGTCAACAACATAAACAATGAATATGCACTTGGACTTCACCAGCTATAATACACAGGAATCAGATTGACTACAGCTGTGGCAAGAGGAGATGGACAAGTTCAGTATCTTCAGCCAAAACAGTCCAGGAGCTGATTATGGGACAGACCATCAACTGCTCACATGTACGTTCAAGCTGAAGTTGAAGAAAACTAAAACAAGTTCATGAGAGCCAAAATATGACTATGATAACATCCCTCTTGAATTTAGAGACCATTTAAAGAACAGATTTGATGCAATAAACACCAAAGACTGAAAACCAGAAGAATTTTGGGATGACATGAAGAACATCATCCATGAAAAAAACAAGAGGCCATGAAAAGGACAAATAAGGAAAAAAATACCAAAATGGATGTCACAAGAGACTCTAAAATTTGCCCTTAAATGGAGAGTAGCTAAAGTAAATGGAAGAAATGACAAGATAAAAGAGCTGAACAAAAGATGTCAACAAGCAGCTCAAGGAGACAAAAAGTTACTATAATGAAATGTTCAAAGAACTGGAGTTAGACAACCAAAAGAGAAGAACACACTCAACATTTCTCAGGCTGCAAGAACTAAAGAAAAAATTAAGCCTCGAGTTGTAATATTGAAAGATTCTATGGGCAAAATATTGAATGATGCAGGAAGCATCAAAAAAAGATGGAAGGAATATACAGAGTCACTGTACCAAAGAGAATTGGACAATGTTCATCCATTTCAGGAGGTGGTATATGATCAAGAACCAATAGTATTGAAGGAAGAAGTCAAAGCTACACTGATGGAATTGGTGAAGAACAAGGCTCCAGGTATGGATGGAATGCCTATTGAGATGTTTCAACAAATGGATGCCCCTCTGGAGGCACTCACTCAGTTATGCCAAGAGATTTGGAAGACAGTTACTTGGCCAACTGACTGGAAGAAATCAATATTTGTACTCATTCCAAAGAAAGATGATCCCACAGAATGTGGAAATTATAGAACAATATCATTAATTAATTAATCACATGCAAGTAAAATCTTATTCAAGATAATTCAAAAATGGGTATAGAGAGCTTCCAGAAATGCAAGCTGGATTAAGAAGAGGAAATGGAAGAGGAATATCATTGCTGATGTCAGATGGATCTTAGCTGAAAGCAAAGAATACCAGAAAGATGTTTACTTATGTTTTATTGACTATGGCAAAACATTCGATTATGTAGATCATGACAAATTGTAGATAACATTGAGAAGAATGGGAATTCCAGAACACTTAATTGTACTCATGAGGAACCTGTACATAGATCATGAGGCTGTCATTCGAACAGAACAAGGGAATACTGCATGTTTTAAAATCAAGAAGGGAGTGTGTCAAGGTTGTATCCTTTCACCATACTTATTCAACTTGTATGCTGAGCAAATAATCTGAGAAGCTGGACTATATGAAGAAAAACATGGCATTGGGATTGGAGGAAGAATCATTAACAACCTGAGATAAGCTGATGATACAACTATGCTTGCTGAAAGTGAGGATGACTTGAAGCACTTACTGAGGAAGATTAAAGACTACAGTCTACAGTATGGATTACATCTCAACATAAAGAAAACAAAAATCCTCACAACCGCTCCAATAAACAGCTTTATGGTGGATGGATAAAAGATCGATGTTCTCAAGGATTTTGTATTACAATCAACACCAATGGCAGCAGCAGTCAAGACATCAGATGACATACTGCATTGGGCAAATCTGCTGCAAAAGACCTCTTTCAAGTGATGAAGAGCAAAGATGTCTCCTTGAAGACTAAGGTGAGCCTAACCCAAGCCATGGTATTTTCAATCACCTCTTATGCATGTGAGAGCTGGACAGTGAATAAGGATGACCAAACAAGAAGAGTTGATGCTTTTGAGTTGTGGTGTTGGAGAAGAATGCTAAGAGTACCACTGTCTGCTAAAAGGACTAACAAATCTGTCCTGGTCCTCCAGAATGCTCCTTGGAAGCAAGAATGGCCAGACTTTGTCTCATCTACTTTGGTCATGTTGTCAGAAAGAATCATTCCCTGGAAAAGGATATTATGCTTTGTAAAGTGGAGAGTCAGTGAAGAAGGAGAAGGCCCTCAATGAGATGGACAGACACAGTGGCTGCAATGATGGGCTCAGGTATAGCAAGGATCGTGGGTCTGGCACAGGACCAGGCAGTGTTTTGTTCTGCTGTGCATAAGGTCACCATGAGTCAGAGACAACTCAATGGCACCTAACAGCAACATGAATCTGTGTCTTATTTGAATCCTGTAGAGAATGTTGGCATTATTGTTTTAGCAGTTATTTGTTCTGATTAGGCTGAGGCCATAAATTTTAAGCCACATTCTGTAGGCTATGGTTCTAACATCAGTTTGGTTTTCAAAGTCTAGGTAGGGCTCTTCAGATGTATCCTCATTGCATACATTCTAATGGTCATTCTGACAACTGAGTGAAGATCAATCCGTTAACTTAGTTCCCATTGTAGTTGGTATGCTAAAGAGAATCAAATACATGCTTGTAGATCCTGGACAAGTCCAGGAGTTCACAAAAAAGGTTATGAGTTACTTTCCAAGCTCTTCCTTCTCAGCTATCTGCCATTGAGACTTTCAGATCTCTGAATCTCCGCTTTTCAAGCATCTCACAAGTAACAACCCATTTCTTTGATCATATCAGAATGGTAAGAGGACAAGGAGAAACATAAAAGAGCAATGGTTACCCACATTCCCTTGGAGCTAAAGCTTCACCAAACAGAAAGGAACACCTCCTAATTCATTGTTTTAACTTCTACAGTTTCCCCCTGCTAGCTAGCTGCTTTTGTTGCTCTCACCTCGGTCACAAGATTATCTGGGAACTGGAGAATGAGAAAATGGAGATAAGGGAGAGCTAAAAGACAGGGTATTTCCCATCTCTGAGCTTTAGGACTTCTCTTTTTATTTCTGAACCAAAGTCCTTACTCCTGGATTTTCGGATGCACGGAATTCAAGCTGAGGGACAGCGAAGGAAAAAAAAAAAATGGTAAATTGACTGCCAAACCAAAAACCTACTGCCCTAGATTTGATTCTGACTCATAGAGACCCTATAGGACAGATTAGAATTGTCCCATAGGGTTTCTAAAGTTGTAAACCTTTACAGAAGCAGACTGTCTCATCTTTTTCCTGCAAAGTAGCTGGTGAGTTAGAATCACAGATATTTTGGTTAGCCCTATGCTTTAACCACAGCACTACCACATGGGTACTATCACAATTTCAACGTTATTCCTTAATCCACCTGCTGATATGTATTTTTCAGAGACCTCAAATAACTTCTCCATGAATTTCATCCAGGTTGTATAGTTGTGTTTTGTGAAAGAGAAAGGTTGGTGAATTTTTACTTCATTTTACATAGAAGTAAAACCCTTTTAGTACATTTTTCAAAAGCTTCTGATCATAAAATTCCCAAATGTGCAAATAGTACAGAGAATACAACAAATACATAAATATGTGTCCAGTAAAAATAAATAATAATAATAATACAGGTTCTTAAATGTGTACTTAAAACTAATCTACTATTGGACTGCATTGTATGCTTAATAGTAATGCCTCCAGTGAACAATGTATCCTCCAGAATAAAAGAAAAATTAAAGAAGAATAAATCTAAGGAACAGTGAGGTTTCAAAAGACTGATGAGATAAATCCAGCCATCTGAATTTTAAAATGTATTCAATTTTCACTTCAAAGGATATTTAAAAACAAACATTTGTTCCATTTTATACTATCGGCATATGTTCACAAGTTGTTGTTGTTGTTGTTGTTAAGTGCCGTCGAGTCGTTTCCGACTCATAGTGACCCCATGCACAGCAGAACGAAACACTGCCCGATCCCGCGCCAGCCC
>NW_006921606.1:16663555-16664691 GCF_000298275.1 Orycteropus afer afer
TGAAGGCCTCCCCCTCTTTCGTCGACCCTCCACCCTACCAAGCATGACATCCTTCTCCAGGGAATGGTCCCTTCTTACAACATGACCAAAATATGTGAGACGAAGCCTGGCCATTCTTGCTTCCAAATGTTCACAAGTAATTATCATGAATTTCCAATGCGCTACAAATTAAAATTTAGCCTATGCTCCATAAAGCATCTGCCCTAGAAGAAAAATCTCAAAATATCTATGCTACTTTATACCTGGTAGACTTCACCGATCATTTATTGAACAAAAACGACCATTCTGATGCTCCAAACCACTAACAAGTGGAAAAGGTCTTTACAGAAAATGGCCTCAAACCAAGATGTCTATTAGAAGTTTCTCTTTTCATGCTTTTAAACGAGACATCTTCAACTGACCAAATGGAGAAAGAAACTTTTAAATGCCAGATACAAAATTTTTGCTCAAATCTGAACCATAATCTGAATATAAATTACAAGGAAGGGAAGAGGTTCTAAGAAAGACAACAGCATAATTTTAAAAAAACATATTGAGTTGTTCAGCAACACTGACTCAAATTGTGTTTCTCGAAGTTTTACTTTAGTGTAAATGTGATAAGAAGGGCTTGTTTTCATAATTTAAATATCAATTCATATGACAAACTAGATGGAATCTATCCTTATGGATACCAAGGATATTTTGATTAACCATCAAGATATTTTTTTTCTCTCATTAAACTCACTGCTGTTGAGTCAAATCTGACTTATAGCGACCCCTCCTTGGGTTTCCGAGGTGGTATCTCTAGGGAAGTAGATTGCCCAGTCTTCCTTCCGAGGAGTGGCTGATGGGTTTGAACCACTAGCCTTCTAGTTAGCAGTCATAAAAGAAAATTTCAAATCACATCCTGTTAAAATTAATTTTAAAAAGAAAAATCTAACCTAAATTCAATAAATTGAAAATCTGATGAAGGCTGGCAGTTCAAATCCACCAGCCACTCCTCGGAAGGAAGATTGGGCAATTTACTTCTGTAGAGATACTGCCTTAGAAACCCAAAGAGGGGTCGCTATGAGTCAAATCTCACTCCAGGGCAGTGACTTTGTTTATGTTTTCATACCTGTAGTATATAGTCATCAGGTTTTCAATTTATTAAATTT
>NW_006921606.1:16664941-16679717 GCF_000298275.1 Orycteropus afer afer
AATGGGGGTCACTATGAGTCAGAATTGACTTGAAGGCAGTGATTTTTTTTTTTTTTTTGGTGTACATATATCCTGGGATAATATAAAGATAAAATTATACAGAAGGATTATTCAGCATTCTGATAGAACTGGGATAAGAATCTATACCTTTAATTCTACCTATAGTAAAGCTATCCTTAAATAGAAAGTTTATCCAGATTATCTTTTGATATGATAATTTGTGTGCTGTTAAAGGAATTTGACGCTCTTGTTCTAAAACACAGCTTTTCAATCTGTCATTCAAATCGCTCCTAAATTTGTAGTCCATTCAGAAAAAGACAAAAAAATAATTCCATATACTAGACATACTATTTAAAAACAGAATAGAGACACACCCCTCCAAAATTAAGATCAATCAAAAGGATGGATGCATTTTTTAATCTCATTACTTATGTTCTTGGAAAAATTAATTTATTAATAGAGAAGTAGTTCCTGCCTCCCTGGTTACTGGTACTACAATAAACTCTGTATTCTTAAAAATTTCACCCATAGAAAAAGGCTTCAGAATTGCTTACCTGTCATTTCTCACAATCATTCCTAAATCATATCCCTTGTTTGGGAAAGATGGAGGGGGTGGGGTGGGGAGAGAAAGTACAAGAGTTTCTGAAGCTTTCAGATGCTTGCATTTCTACTTTAATTCCAAACTTTGATAAAGTAATTCACAGTTACTATCTTACCCTGAAGGAGCTCTGGTAGCATAGTGCCTAAGGCACTTGACTGCTAACCAGAAGGCTGGCGGTTCAAACCCACCAGCCACTCTTCGGAAGGAAGGTTGGGCAATCCTACTTCCGTAGTGATACTGCCTCGGAAACCCAAGGAGGGGTCGCTATGAGTCGGGGCCGACTCGACGGCAAATAACAACAACAACAACATCTTACCCTGAAACGGCCAAAATGAATTCAACAAAAGTTTAAATGCCTTTTAAATGATTAATAGGATCTAAGAATGAAAATGAGACCTGAGTAAATAATCCATTCAATGAAAGAATAAAGAAATTGTGCAGAATAGAATGAACATCTATGATCTGAAGACTGATACCTTTTGCTTGCTTGCTAGGTTGACCTTCACCTGACCTGTGATCTTGGACTTCCTTAGTATATCCACCAGCCTAATTGATTCAGTGACTCACTATGTCTACATGGTTTGTGCAAACAATATGACTTATATTAAAGTTTGCTTTCCTTTTGAGGGTCTAGAATTTTGGAAGGTACCAGGCAGAGCAACCTATGTAACCAGCCTCAATATGACCCTGAACATTAAGTCTTTAATGAGCTTTCCTGAAAGGCAACAGTTTGCATATGTTGTCACAACTCACTGATGAAGTAATTAAGCACATCCTGTTTGACCCCACTGGGAGAGGACTATTAGAAGCTGGAACCTGTTTTCCTCCAGACTCCTCCTATACACCCTTAGTCTTTGCTGATTTTTCTTTGTATCCTTTCACAATAATAAACAACAGCCATTAGTATGACTGTATGGTGTGTCCTGTGAGTCCCAGGAGTCCTAGGAGCTCTGGTGGCATAGTGTCTAAGGCTAACCAGAAAGCTAACCAGAAAGCATCTGACTGCTAACCAGAAGCCTGGTGGTTCAAACACACCAGCCATTCCTCAGAAGGAAGATTGAGGAATTTATTTCTGTAGTGATAACACCTTGGAAAACCAACGAGGAGTCACTATGAGTTGGATCCAACTCGATGGCAGTGAGTTTGGTTTTGGTTTGGTGAGTCCTCCTAGTGAATCATGGACACTAGAGGTAGTCTTGAGGGTCCCACAATACAGAAATATTAAAATGTCAAAATTTTAGCATAGGGCCAAAATGGATAGACTTAAAAAAAATGGAAATTATCTAAATTATTCTAGTTAATTCCTTACCAAGAGTAGGTGAAAAAAAACAAGCCACGTTAAAAAGAAGAAGAAGGAAAAAAAAAAAAAAAGCAAAAGAGAAACCACATAGCATCAAGGTTTGTAAATGTAAGAAGGAAAAAAGGCAGTTCACCTTAAAGAGGAATAAACTGGTGAGTCTATATAGAGAATGATAACAAAATGAGTTGAGAAAGTCAATCTAATTCATCCTATTCTATGGGCAATGCTCATAAACAGCATCTGCCTTTCTAGAAATATTCCAGGGCTGTGAGAAACCCAAAACCATGAAGGAATAACTCAGCTTCCTAGGCAGGTGCTCTGGCAGCAATGGCCTAAAAAACATGGGATTTACATGGAAAAGGAAACCAGTTTGAAGGAGAACAACATGGTGGACCCAACTAGACATCAAGATGTACTATAAGCCTATAAGTAATTACTGTGAGGCATTAGCACAGATATAGATAACCAAGTATAGACCCCATATGTAGAAACTTTATATATGACAGAGATGCCATTGCAGGTCAGTGAGGGTGAGGGTACAGTTTTATACAATAAAAGGTACTTCAAAGGTGGATTATCTATGTGTATGAAAAGGGGTCCCTGGGTGGTATAAACAGCTTGTGCTCTATCTATTAACATGAAAGATTGGTGGTTCTAACCCACCCAGCAGCATCACAGAAGAAAGCCTGGAGATCTGCTTCTGTAAAGATTGCAACACAGACAATCCCATTAGGCAGTCGTACTCTGTAACACTAGGGGCGATCATGCGTCAGAATCAACTGAAAGTAAACAAAGTTTTTTGTTTTGGGATTTTTTTAGTATGGATAGAAAAATAAAATCTGATCAATTCAATATGAATTGAATGATTGATTGTGAAAGCAAAACTTTAAACCTTTTATAAGAAAAGTTATGAGACTATACTTATGAGCTTCAGGATTTGTAAACCATAACACCACACACATACACAAAAGTACAATATATAAAGGAAAATGTTGATAAATTCAACTCATCAAAATTAAATGTATTTGTGAATTGTGACACCATAAAAAGCACTTTATTTCATTTTGCCTTTTTTTTAAGCAGCTGCTTATTGGGAGAAGACATATGTAATTCAAATTAGTAAGAAAGGACAATTATCAGCATTTATATAAAGTACCATTTTGAATAAGTAAGACCTTTCAAAGGAATCGGGGAACACAAGGAACATGTGGTCCTTTATTTTCTCTAATGTTTTCAAATAATTTCAGTCCAATTCTGGCAGCAATGAAAGGCCTAACTGACCATTCTAGTTTTGGGAATTTTTCTTCATTCCATGAAAAAGGGAGACAATGATTCATATGTGCTCATAATTTCTGAACGTTTTCCAAATGCTCTGTAGTTAATACAAGAATATAAACACTGAATCTCAGACATATTAAATGTGAATTTCTTCAACCCGCTATATTTCATTTAGAAAAATTAAGTCAATTAAAAAAGTTAAGACATAACTAACAACTAAGTCAAGCATCTAGACATCCCTTCTCATTTTGTGTTTCTTGTTTTATGGCCTAGATTCCTTATTTAGGACCTGAAGAGATCATCATATCCATTAATGTGCTTTGCAAACAATAAACACTAAATAAGAGAGCTTCAACACTGTATCACCTGCCTTCTTATGTGAGATTTTATTTGTTCTTTTCTGATTTTTCTTGCTCTGAATAGTTTCAAAGACTTTCATATATTGCCCTTACATTTTTTCACATATCTCAGTCCCATAATCATTTTCAGACTCCAGACCCTATTAGATCCAAACATTCTCACTCTGGGTTATGTATCCTCATATCCATTTCTGTTGCTACTATTTTATACACTAAGGCATCTGACTGCTAAAGAGAAGGCTGGTGGCTTAAACCCACCGGCCACTCCTCAGAAAAAATATTGGGCAATCTACCTCTGTAATGACACTGCCTCGGAAACCCAAGGAGGGGTCACTATGAACCAGATCCAACTCTACTTGGTGGCAGTGAGTTTAGGTTTTCATTTGTATCTTCACTTAGGAGCCTTGGTGTCACAGTGGTTGAAGCACTTGGCTGCTAACCTAAAGGTCATTGGTTCAAACCCACCAGTTGTTCCGTGGGAGAAAGATGTGATAGTCTGTTTCTGTAAAGATTTACAGCCTTTTGTTGTTGTTGTTATGTGCCATCGAGTCGGCCCTGACTCATCGTGATCCCTCCTTGGGTTTCCAATGCAGTATCACTACAGAAGTAGGATTGCCCAATCTTCAAAAACCCTAAAAACCAGCTAAGCTCTGTCCTTATAGGGCTACTATAATTTGGAATTGACTCACTGGCAATGAGTTTGGCTTTGTGGTCCTCAGTTACTTTTTTTTAAGTTCTGATATATTTTTGCCATGCAAATATCTATTATATAGCAAACACAAAGATATTGATGACATACTTTATGAAATAAAAACTCTAATACAATTGCATTACTGTGTATACCTAACAGATTTCCCATCATTCCCTGCCAGAATTAACCAATATTCTAAAATTGCAATGATTGTATCCTTGCAGTTTGTTAGATAGTATTTAAGGATATACAGATTTTTTTGAGCAGGTGTAAACTTTTATTGGGAGCTCTGGTGGCATAGTGCCTGAGGCATTTGATTGCTAACCAGAAGGCTGGCAGTTCAAACCCACCAGCCACTCCTTGGAAGGAAGATTGGGCAATCTATATCTGTAGAGATACTGCCTAGGAAACCAAAGGAGGCATCACTGAGTGAAATTGTCTCAACAGCAGTGAGTTTGTTTTATTTCTGGAAATTTTTATTATAAACTTTATGTAAGTGGTATATGACTATATTAGTTTTCAATCAATATTATTTTTAAGAACATGATCCACAATGATAAATGCAGCTTTCTGAAAGTCATTTTAAAAGTTGTATAATATTTTACTGTTGGAAGATGCTATAATTTACTTATTAAATTTCCTGCAGGTGGCATGTAATATCTTACATTATTTTACCTCTACAAACAGAGCTTTAAAGAAGATTCTTACACTTGTCTCCTGAACTATGCTAGTTGGTCCCATATTTTCAGTCAGGGTAGATAGCCCCACTAGAAATGATTCTAAGTGCATGAAGAAGGTTTCTTTTAAAGATGATGTGAGGGTGAGACAACTCACAAGCAGTGGGTGGGAATCAGTGATTCTAAAGATACTTCATAAGAGAGATTTTTCTTACCCATGTGACCAGTAGGATCTCATTTCATTGAGAAATATAATACCTAGAAGTAGAATTACTGGTTTCCAGGCTATATGTATCCTTATCTTAACTAGCTAGGCATTGACAGATTGTTCTCTAAAATGGGTATATTAATTTAAATACGCAATATCAGCCAATGAGTTCCCATTATGCCACATCTTCCCCAGCCTTCACTATTATAGCTAGGCTGTTTTGATATTTATCATTCTGAAATTGTGAAAGAGGATCTCACTGATGATTTATTTTGCATTCTCTCTAGATAGATAGATGGATGGATGGATGGATGAATGGATGGATGGATAGATGGATGGATGTGTGGGCAGGCAGAGAGATGGACAGATAGATGTTGTTGTTGTTATGTGCCATGGAGTCAGACCTGACTCATAGCGACCCCTCCTTGGGTTTCCGAGGCAGAATCACTACGGAAGTAGATTGCCCCATCTTCTTTCCGAGGAGTGGCTGGTGGGTTTGAACCGCCAGCCTTCTGATTAGCAGTCAAATGCCTTAGGCACTACACTACAGATAGATAGCCGTCGTCAAGTCAATTCCAATTCATGGTGATTTTATGTACAACAGAACAGAACATCTTCTGGTCTTACATCATGCTCACACTTGCTGACAGCATGTTCAAGTTCATCACTGCAGCTATTGTACCAATCTATCACACACACACACACACACACACATATACACACATACATATATATAAACATACAGGAGCTGTGGTAGCATAGTGCCTAAGGCATATGACTACTAACCAGAAGGCTGGCAGTTCAAACCCACTAGCCACTCCTCTTAAGGAAGATTGGGCAATCTACTTCTGTAGTGATACCACCTTGGAAACCTAAAGAGGGGTTGCTATGAGTCAGATCTGACTCGATGGCAATGAGTTTGTTCATATATATATATATATATATATATATATATACATATATATCTATCTATCTATACACACACACACATACATATAAAGCACACTGGCAACAAATCAATTCTGACTTACAGGGGCATCCATTGGGTTTCCAAGGCTATGAATCTTTACGGAAGTAGATTGTCTCATCTTCATCCCATGGAGCAGCTGGTGAGTTTGAACCACCAACATTCTGGTTAGCAGCCAAATGCTTTAGCCATGTACCTTACCAAAGCATCTTGTGTATGTATCTATCTATCTATCTATCTATCTATATATATATATATATATCAACAAATATTTCTTCAGTTACTTTTTCTATTTCTTCTGAATAGTTTGAATGAGTTGTCTTTTTTTTTGAAGATTTGTCCATATCACCCAAATTAAGTATACTAGAATAAAGTTGTTTACAACATTTTATTTTTTTATTTCTTTATGATCTCTAGTAAAAATATTTCTTTTCATTTCTCATATTGCTAATATGCTTTATCTCATGATTTCCTGATCAGTCTTGTAAGGGGTTTATCACATTTATCAATCTTTCTAGAACTTTTACTTTATTTTATTTATTTATTTCTTCTCTTTGTTGTTTCTTTCTTTCTACATGCTTTGTGTTTGATTTGCTCTTCTTTTCTTGCTTCTTTAAATGTAAAGAGATTTTTCAGACTGCATTTTTTTTCTTTTATATGTATTGAATGCTATAAATTTCTCTCTAAGAACTGTTTTAGTTGTATCCCACAAGTTTTAATATGTCATATTTTCACCATTGAGGTAAAAATATTTTCTACTTTCCACTTTGATTTATTATGTGACACATAAGTTTTTTAGAAATATAGTTCTTAATCTTTAAAACACATGGAGATTGCCTAGTCATGTTTGTGTAACTGAATTCTATCTTAATTCTTGAGAATTAATACTGAATGGAAATCCTTATGTTTTCCATCCTCTGAAATTTGGGGTTTCCTTTATGGTCCAAGACATGGTTAATTCTGCATTTATGGAGTTCCATATATGTCAGTAATGGGGCTCTGGTAGCATAGGGCCTAAGGCATTTGACTGCTAACTGGAAGGTTGGTGGTTCAAACCAACCAACCACTCCATGGAAGAAAGATGAGGCAATCTACTTCTGTAAAGATACACAACCTTTGAAACCCAGTGGGGGTCACTAAGAGTCAGAATCCATGTAATGGCAGTGATTATTTGTGTCAATTATTTCAAGCTGATTAATCACTGTTGTTTAAATCAAGGGTCTTCTGACTTTTTGTCTGCTCATTTTATCTGTAAAGAAAAGAGGAGCAGTACTAAGAAATAGTAATGATATCAAGTTGATGGGGCTGAATAAAGGAGCTCAGAAAAGGGGAGTGTTAGGATTGAGCTCAGTACAATTCATAAATATGAGTGCCATTCACAAGGAGCCCTGGTGGTACAAGGTTTGAGCACCTGGCTACTAATCGAAAGGTCCACAGCCTAAACTCACTACCTACTAGCTCAGTGGGAGAAAAATGTAGTAGTTTCTTCTGTAAAGATTTATAGCCTTGGAACTCCTATGGGGCAATTGATTCTGACTCAATAGCAATGTTTTATTTTGTGTCATTCATGAGAAGTCTAGATTGTGAAGAGGAAATCCTGAGTGCAGTTTTGGCTTTGCTGTATGCTTGAGAAGTCTAGTTGGAGAATCCAAGTTGGGAGATGGACACATGAGTGTGGAGCAATGAGTGTGGGTATAGAAATAAATATTCAAGGAGATTGATATCTAGAAGATAAATGGAGTCATGGTAATGGATGAGATCGCCAAGCAGAGTAAACAATGAAAAGATAGAATGATCCTTAAGGAACACCAGCATTTAATGGTGAGTTAGAGCAGGATAAGCACACCAAGGAGACTAAAAAGATATAATCATAAAGTTAAAAAAAAAAAAAAAATTGTGCTCTGTCACCTTCTGACAAATATAACCTAAGACAAGAAGCCAAAGGAAGGGTGTTTCAGATAGGAAGTGGTCAACAGCATCAAGTGTTGCTTGCAGATCAGGTAATATCAGCTTTGAAAGATCTAGTAAAATGGAGATTATTAGTAATCTTACTAGTGTGAGCTGTCTGGGGAATTAAGTCTCACTGGATTAGGCCCAAAATAGAGTGAGAAGGGAGAACACAGAGCAACAGATTTGATAACTTCAAAAACATGTCCTTAAGAAAGAATTAGGTCATATTGAGAGAGTTGGTGGAGAGGTGTACTACTTGTGCTAAAGACACATGCTCCACCGGCTAAAGCACTTAATCAGCAATTATTTGCTGACTGAACCACTTTCCAACCCTTCCCAACACACACACACACACACACACACACTCTCATCTCTCTATTAGTTCATCAGCATATTATCTGTCATTCATCTATGGGGCCAAATTTTGAAAAGCAAACAAAGTCCAATAAATAACTGCATCATCTTTAATATACCCAAGAGTAATAGAAGGTAATTAATTCACTTCTTCATGTAATTGAGTATAACAGCTCCCTGTTAAACCACAAGCACCTATTTCTTAATAAGTTCCTGTATTAAAAAACAATTGTCACAAAAATCATCAAGTTTTCATGCACAGCATAACATTATTATCAAATTTCAATGTTTCCTTTGTCTTAGAATTGCTTGCAGAAATAGAACATATAAATATCTTTTGGCCTTGAATGTTAGAGGGATAATATAAGAGGAAGATGTTAGTTTCCAATATAAAATTTTATCACACAGAGGAAAACTTCATATTGCAGAAGCTATTTTAGGATTTTAAATACAATTGAAAGTCAAGCCTAAACACAAACATTAAGTTAGGACAAAAAAAATCTTATGCATAGGTCCTGAGCCATTTCTGGTATTAAACGGAGCATGTTTAACAAGTTGTATAAATGTTTAAGCCACTGAATCAACATAAAATTTTCAGAAGACAAAGAAAAATCTTTCAGAGGAATGGTTGTATCTTTCAAAAGCAAGAAGAAAAATATAAATGCAAATATCTATTTTTTAAAAATAAACATCTCACTTAGTTTATCTTTCCCATTTCCAAAACATAAAACCAGTCTGTGGTTGCTTTTATTACTAAGATAACCTTTCAAAGAATTTTCCCAGCCCATACTTATATTGACAGGAGTAGCAAACATTTAGTGTCAACTCAAAGAACAGTTACATCTCTTCAGACCAGACAGAAAAACTCAATAATATTAACATGCTATGAATAATTTTACTGAAAATCTGTAGAGATTTTCTACTCAAAGAGAATCACATCATTATGTCCTGAAGGCAGTTTCATATAAAAATAAAAATACTGTCCTTTCCTCAGTTAAAAATAATGGAAGAATCATGGAGTCCCATGGGAAGAGTATAGAAATTGAGTTCTTGGATGACCTGGTGTCTGCTACCCTTGCAGCATTTCTCAAAATTGTTCAGAAGGGAAGCTTGCCATAAAGCATTAATCTCATCTTATGTATTAGAATCTATCTACTACTAACAAGTATAACTTTAATGTACACACCACTCTCTCACACACACAAATATGTACACAACTGAGAATTACCACCCATTAATACCTTGTCTTTTTCTTTGCTTTTTTTTTTTTTTTTTTTAAATAATAATGCCTTTATTCAATAAATACCTGTTGGCACCTGAGTGCCTATGGATATTCCAGCCACTGGGGCTACAAAGATAAACAAAACAGAATCCTCTGCTCTCTGGAGCTCTCACAGACCTTATGTTTTACTTGGACGAGACAGATAACAAATGACTATTTCTATGTTGAGTGATGGTAAGGAAAAGAGCAACAGCTGAGGGATAGAGGACAACTGCAAAGGATCAGCTGCCATTTTAAAAAAATTATTTATTGTGGTAAAATACATATAACATAAAATTTGGCATTTTTAAGTGTACAATTCAGTGGTATCTATTACTTTCACAGACTGCCATGTTTATATCACTCATGAAGAAAACCTCCTCTACTCATTTCTTTAGGACTCATCAAAAAATCCACCACAGATCATGTGAGTAGAGGGAAAAAGTAAATAAGAGAGGGAGCTAAGTGGATATACATAGGGGAAGAGCCTTCCACACAGAAGAAACAAGTGCAGAAGGTGTGGAAGGGGCAGCCCACTTAGATCAAGAAAAAGCAAGATCAGTGTAGTTGGAACAGAGCCAGGGAGAGGGTACTGGCAGGAGAAGACATCAACGAGGACCAGAGGGTTGGATGATGCAAGTCTTTGTAGACCACTGTAAGGATTCTAGATTTTACTCAGAGTGGGCTGGAAAACCAACTGCTGGGTTAAAAATCATGCCAATGCCTCTTTACTACTCCCTACAATGTATCTGGTCCTTGCTCACTACTTTATATATATCATTAGCAACCTTCAAAATAACTTTTAATAAAGTAACTCAATGTCATCAAGTCGATTCTGACTCATAGCAACCCCCACTAGATTTCCAAGGCTGTAAATTTCTATGGGAGTAGACTGCCTCATCGTCCTCCCACAGAGCAGCTAGTGGATTTGAACCACCAGCCTTCTGGTTAGCAGCATACCTAATGTTAAATGTCTTACCTAATACACCACCAGAGCTCCTTCAAAATAAACTTCCAGAAACCAAACAAAATGCATTGCCATCAAGTCAGTCCCGATTCACAGCAGCCTCTCCTTGGGTTTGCAAGGAGAGGTATCCCTGCGGAAGTACATTGCCCAGTCTTCCTTCCAAGGAGTGGCTGGTGGGTTTGAACTGCCAGCCTTCTAGTTAGCAGTCAAATGCCTTAGGCACTATTTACACATTATATACTTTTACACCAAATTTACAGATAATGAACATGCAATTTGCTACCATGAGAATCGAACCCAGGTCTGTCTACCTCAGTGATGCTCAAAAGGGCATTACTGGCATTTGAAGAAGGGCAATTCTTTGTTTTTGTGCATAGTATGATGACATTTATCAGATCCAGCCCTACCCACTATATGCCAGAAATGTCACTTGTCATTATGACTATCATAAAACATCACATACATTTTCAAAATCCCAATAGGTTTACTGCTTCCATTACTTGCAACCACTAATTCAGTCCCTGCTCATCTCCCCACTTAGCTCCACTTCCTTTGTTTCATCCTGCTAGCAGAAATGGGACATCTGGAACAAACTTTATAAGGAAGATATATGGGTGAAACACATGTAAGTTGTACTGTACTCCATTACCACACTTTTGATTTGGAGATCCTTCCTTGCTTCTAACTCTGAACAACGATATCATTGTTAAATATCAGAGTTGCAACACGGCAGTCCAGCCAAGAGAATAATATTCACCAGGCAGAGAACTGAACCCTAGGAATCCTTCAAATAGCAAAATAACTTGGATGCAATGAGCTCTGAGGAAAGTAATAAGAGTTGAGAAGATTTTGTTCAGGGCCTTGTTGTTGTTGTTGTTAGGTGCTGCCAAGGCAGCTCCAACTCATAGTGACCCTATGTACAACAGAATGAAACACTGCCCAGTCCTGTGCCATATGCACAATACTTGCTATACCTGAGCCCATCATAGCTGCCACCGTGTCAATCCATTTCATTGAGGGTCTTCCTCTTTTGCGCTGACCCTGCACTTTTCCAAGGAGCTCTGGTAATGTAGTGCCTAAGGCACTTGCCTGATAACCAGAAGGCTGGCGGTTCAAACCCACCAGCCACTCCTCGGAAGGAAGGTTGGGCAATCTACTTCTGCAGTGATACTGCCTTGGAAACCCAAGGAGGGTTCGCTAGGAGTCAGGTCTGACTTGATGGCACATAACAACAACAACAACAACAACAACAACAGTGCTTTACCAAGCATATCCTTCTCCAGAGAATGGTCCCATCTGACAACATGACTAAAGTAGGTGAGTCCAAGTCTGGCCATTCTCGCTTCCAAGGCACATTCTGGCTGCACTTCTTCTAGGACACATTTTTTCATTGTTCTGGCAGGCCATGGTACTTTCAGAATTCCTCCCCAACACCACAACTCAAAAGCATCAACACTTCTTCAGTCTTCCTTATTCACTGACAGCTTTCACATGCATATGTGGCTATTGAAAATACTATAGCTTGGGATAGGCCCACCTTAGTCTTCAAAGAGATGTCTTTGCTCGTCAGGGCCTTAGATATATGAAAATGTGATTGGTGAGGAAAGCCAACATGAAATTGCTAGAAAAAGTCTACAGCAATGCATAATCATATATGGAAGCATGATAAATTCAACCCTTAACACATGAGAAAGCTTACATAAGGCACACTTACAAGTAATACTGAGATATCAGCTTTCACTAAATCTTCAGAAGACAGATAATCATTGAAAATATATGACTCGAGATACCCAAAATAGTAGAGATACATCTATATTAATTAAAATATCAATTACACTTACCACTGAATTTGAAGAGAGTTTGAAAATTGGCAGACTTTGAAACAAAGCCCAGGTCTTTATAAGAAAATCATTGAAAATACATCACTCAAAATAACTGGAGTTGTAGGGATACCATTATCTGTCTGAAACATTAATTATGCTTACAATTGAATTTCAAGAGAACTTGGAAATTGGGAAAATTGGAAATCTAGCCCAACCAAGGCAATTGTCTCAATAGGAGACATTTCAATGAGTACTTTAATAATGACATTTGATGCTAAGTGAAGAATACATAGAAATGTTGCTGGAGTATTAAAAAAGCCTTACATTAATAGCTTGAAAAATAATATCAATAAAAGTTTTCCACCAATCTGTCTTCTATTCAGACCTGGAAATCTAGGAAACACACTTCTCTTAGATCCTTCCTGAAAAATTATCCACAAGGTATATTATAGAAAAAGATTTAAAATAAAAAAGAATACAACTACTCCTCACTTATCAACTATCTCATTATGCATTTATGACCATAGTAAAAAATCTACTATCTGGCTATGTTATATTGATGACATACTTTATGAAATAAAGACTCTAATACAACTGCATTACTCTAATACAACTGCAATGTATACCTAACAGATTTCCCATCATTCCTTGCAAGAATTAAACAATATTCTAAAATTGCAATCACTGTGTCCTTGCAGTTTGTTAGACAGTATTTAAGAATATACAGATATTTTTGAGTAAGTGGAAACTTTCATTGGGAGCTCTGGTGGCATAGTGCCTAAGGCATTTAACTGCTGACCTTGGAAGGAAGGTTGGGCAAGCTACTTCCATAGTGATATTGCTTCAGACACCAAAGGAGGGGTCTCTATGAGATGGATCCAACTTGACAGCAGTAGGGGGTGAGGGAGTTATGTTATACATTAATGGTATAATTAACCTTTAATGTGCTAGGCAAGAGTAATGCTTTCAGTGATAGTTAAGGTTATGTGTCAACAACTTGGCTCGGCAATTATTCTCAGTGAGTTGGCAGTTATAAAATGATGTCATTTGGCAATTACGTAATACATAATTGATTGTGACATACAGTCATCTTCCATTTTGTGATCTGATGTGATCATTCTCCATTTTTTTTTTTTTTGCAAAATGCCAATTTTTGCATAACCATCTGGTCTTTGGAACTTAACCATATCAATGAATGAGGAGTAAGTATAACTTTAAAGAGCTACGCTGGCTTAGTGCCTAAGGCATTTCACTGCTAACCAGAAGGTTGGAGGTTCAAACTCACCAGTCTTTCTGAGGAAGGAAGACAGGACAATCTATTTCCATAAAGATTTACTACTACAGGTCGGAATCAACTTGACGGCAGTGAGTTTCTTTGGAGTTTAAGTGTAACTTAAAAAAAAAAATTATCTCAAGGCTAATTCTACTCTTTTTTATTTCTTCAAAATCAGTCAGTACAAAAGTGTTACCTGAGCACCTACTGGTCCTTATTAAGGCAGCATAAAATCTGCACACAAGAAGTTTATAAGGTAACAGAATTCAGTGGGAAGCAAGAATGTGTGTAATACACACTAAAAATATACAGAAACAGAGGTGGTGACAGCATCTAATGAGGTGTTAATCATAGTCTATGTAAAAAGAGCCAGTGAAGCATGGTGGGGAATATTCTTCAAGGAATAGTGAAGTAACAAGAACAAAAATTACATTTAAAGAAGAGAGATAGAAACTAAGGGTAGATTTATACCATTACACTCAAAACTGAACCAATTACCTCCTAGAAGAGCTACAAACAAAGTACAAACAAAAAAACTGACAATAGGAATACTAAGAGGATGGGGAGAAACTGGAACTATCATTCATTGCAGATAGAAATATAAAATGATACAGAGAGTTTGTAAAACAATTTGACCATTCCTTATACAACCAAATATACACTTATCATATGACACAACAAATCTACTTATAGGTAATCACTCACGGGAAATCAAAACAGATTTCCACACATGGATCTGTACATGAAGGGTTAGAAATGTTTTATTCAAAATTATCAAAAACATGAAACAACCTAACTTTCTATTGACTACTGAATGCATGAAAAATATTGTACATCCCTACAGTGAAATACAGAACTCAAAAATAAAAAAGATTGAACCTCTGATGCACAATGAAACATGGTTAAATCTCACGAGCATTATGCTAAGTTAAAGAAACCAGACCCAGGTACAGGGGCAAGATGGCGGAGCAGGCAGAAGGATTGCACAGACCCTCTTCAACAAAGAAAAGGGAAACCAATTAACACAGACACAGAAGATAATCTTGGACCCCTGAGCCTTGAAGGAA